>NC_085141.1:394318123-394338123 GCF_024139115.2 Armigeres subalbatus
CTAGAAGTTACGTATTGCTAAACCATTCTGAAGCATGAATTCAAAATCATGTCTTGTGATGATACGAATCAATACTGTCTTTTTGGAAAAGCCCGCAGGAATTGTTCTTTAAGTTGACTTTGAAAAAAATTGTTGAAAATTTTTGAAAATGTCTTCCCGGAAGAGTTCACAGAGATTCTGAGAAATTCCTGCAAGAATTCGTCTGATTTCTTCTGAGTTTATTTAGCTATGATCACTAAAGAATTTCTATGAAAAATCTGAAAATTTAACAACAGATTTTTCTGGAAGTTTTCAGCAGGAAGTCACCAACCAATTTCTGTTAGAATTTTCTGAGATTTCTTAGGAAATAATTAGGGTGCTCCATACAGTTTCACGAAATTTCCTGCATGTTATTTTTGAGGAATTCACAAAATTTATGAAAATGAAATTCCATAAATTGCGGGAACTCTTGCAAGAATGGAGAAATTTCCACAGATGTTCTCGAGTAAACACCAATTCAAGGTATACTTGGAGGACATTCTTCAGAAATTTAAGAAGGACCATCTAGATGAGTTGTTATATCAACTGCTTTTTTAATCCATCATTTTCATCTTGTACAAACATGTGTAACGTTGAAGTTAAAACATATACTTTAAAACTCGTAATATATAAAACGAACTCGAAAAAGACTGTTCACTGGAAATTGTTGTAATGTTCTGCATATTAACATTGATATTTAACGTAGTTTGATTAGAATCTATTTGGGTCCGCGATTTGGCGGCTTAATGGATTTTCATGTTCGCGCGGAAATTTGCGGATTTGATTTCAGTGCGGCGGATGGCAGCGTTAGCCATTTTATGCATTCTCGGCAGACCCAGCGCTGCTCATTCGCTGGTGTCTGCACCAATCAGAACGTGGTAATGGAATGATGCAGTTATGGGGTACCATATTTATAGGTTCCTTGATCCTCAATAGTCATTGACAAATCAGTTTCATGCCTATTGGAAACAAAGCTTTGGGTCTTATCAAGTATGGCACATGAAGGTATATGAAATCTGTCGAGCAGGGCTTTACAGAAATTCATCCACCTGAGAGAACGGGTTATTAACGTTCAAAATCTTTTCAACACAGCGTAACGCGGTCGATTTTAATATTTTGAAATAACCCGGTATAGTAGAGAGAGAGTAATTCTACGTCAAAAAAAGTGTTCCTGAATTCGTGAACTAGCAAAAATACACCGTGATTTAATTTCATAGGATTCGAACACCAGCCGTTTTCCAGAACGTTCCAGAAAACGACTTGTTCCTCGAATCTCGTGGCTGCTGTTCACAAAAATTAATGTGAACTTAGTTAGTTCACGAATTCATGAACGCTTTTTGTGTGCGCTGTACAGCACAGCTCAAATTATCTGTCGGCGTGAAGGGTTCAAGCCCATAGTAGATGTTATTGGGTCAGTGACATCCCAAACAGAGACACTGATAAACCGTCACACCTGCAGAAGTGCTGGTCGCTACAAGTCTCTGGATGCAATACAAATTGAGGTTTTGACGGCGATGAAATTAATATTAAAACAGACTTCAATCCGGACACAAGTTTATCTTTGCCAACGAAAGGGTAATGCCCCAGGAAAATTCAGTTATGTCTATGCAGTGCGTGATTGCCCACAAATTGATTTGCGGAATGTCAAAGCATCTCCAGAGTGGAAAGAAATACTAAAGCGTTCATCACTGAGCGACCAATCGCAAAATACAGGAGGAGTGTCTTCAAAAGGATTTGTATCCATTCAACTGCCATACGACTGCCCGAAAAGCTGTCTTTGACTGACTTAATGTTTCCATTACAGACGGACGTAATGGAATGGTATCAACCGAATGATAATGACGTTATTGAAAAAAAACTTTCAATCCAATAAAATGCTCAAATTTCGTCCTAACGAAAACTATTAGGCAAATTATCAGAGGAACCCAAGAACGTAAAAGTGCAAACATCAGAAAACCATTTTATATGGAGAAGAATCATGGAAAAAAGCAGATCAAGTGATTAAGAAAGTCGAGAATTCATTTGAAATGCTAATAACAATGTTTGTATAATAAAATTCGAACCAACCTTTTTATGTACTTCTTTCAAAAGAAATTTCATTCGTCGCAACATACATGGACTGGCTTATCCATCTATCTTCGTATACAGCCTCCTGGGAGCTTGGCATTTGAGGTGGCAAAGCTGTCCAGGCAGAGGTGGTCTTTACTTTGTGAGTTGCGTCATTTAGATGTTCTTCAACTGCAGTCCAAGTCCTCCCACAATACTATTTCCATCCAGGTTTTGAACTCTAGGACGGACATTGACAACGCTACCTGGTTCAGTTCCCTGATAAAACGATCGGCTTGATTACTCACATTAGCGAACATTTATTAGAATGCATTCTTAGATGAGCTTCTAGTACTATCAAATTCACTACGTGTTTCTTATATACGTATTTTGACCGCAACCGTGTGTGTCTTCCAGTGTCTCGTACTTGGTTCGACTCTAAATGGAGAGTATTAAACCCGTCTTAAACGGTTGAATATCTTCACTCAAAAGAGCTAAAAAGTATTTTTCCGTTTGTAGGCTGGAGAGAGCCAGC
This sequence comes from Armigeres subalbatus, assembly GCF_024139115.2. Classification (NCBI taxonomy): domain Eukaryota; kingdom Metazoa; phylum Arthropoda; class Insecta; order Diptera; family Culicidae; genus Armigeres; species Armigeres subalbatus. The sequence continues at coordinate 394,320,723 of NC_085141.1, forward strand.
TCCTCGCCTCAATGCCAGTGGAATCGTGTTACCGAGAATATCGACGTAAGCCATCATCGCTGCAAATCCTGTCCACTTCGCCGAGGACAGAGATCCCATGATATCCTAGACATGGTGGCTGCGAATGAGTATCGGTTTTCGGCAGATTGCCCCAGCACAGATAGCAGTGAAAGGCCTGTACGGCTGTAGGGCCTGATAGTAAAGAAGATGACTGCCTACAACAGACAGACCTCGACAGACGGCCTGCGGCTTAATCTGTTCCAGTAAACGAAGTTAGAAAGTACGTATAGGCTCATGTGCCTAAGAGTTGCGACGGGTCGTACTGAATAGTCGCTACGATGCACTTATGCGTCATCACGGTATGATGCGCTATTAGCATCGTTATTTCGTGAAGACATAGAGTGCTCGAAATGCGCGGAATGAGTGCAATCTCGTGGACCGTCAGGTCCGCTTCACTGATCAAATGGCAGCGTGTGAGACAGTTCTGCATGGGATAGATGACATAGGTTGATACCGGAGATAGGTACGTGGGCTCAAGAGGCGCGCTGGAACTCTTTTCCACCTGACCCACAGGTCCATGCGCCAGGTTGTCTCCCAGACAGTACCTCATACTCGGGTTCGGGACACTGGTCATCTCGCCGAGTGTTCGTTTGTTGAACGGAAGAAAATTGTTCGGCCTCATATAAAAGATTATTTTTGTACAAAACGATATTGCCAAAAACTCTGAGTCCAGGAGTCCGATCAGCAACTTTAATGGGAAACAATGGGACAGGATTCTGTCGAACGCAGTTTGTTGCGGATCACATAATTAATGGAAACAGCTGGAAAGTTGGAGACTTTTGCCTTTTTGAGTAAAAAATTAATTTTGACCATAGCTTCTGATCCTTCCAGCCCAGTGTTTGATAGCAAGCAATGGACAAGAAATCCCCACAGAGCAAAACGGTTAGGGATAAGTTGCAAAAAAAAGGAATTCGTTTTTGTATAAAGAAAATGTATTTTAGCCATAATCTTTGAGCCTATAGTCCGATTCGGTCGATTTTCAATAGAAAACAATGAGACAGAAATCACCTCAGAATGCAGCTTGGCGAGCAAATTTGTTGAGGGTAAGTGCCTGAAAAAGGAACTAGACTTTTCCACTTGTTTTTGTCTAAAAAAAGTATTTTGGTCATAACTTCGGAGCCTATAATTCGATCAGGGCGATTTGTAATAGGAAACAATGGGACAGAATTTTGCGTCGAATACGACTTGTTGCGAGAAGGGCAAGTGCCTGAAAATGAGCTAGACTTTTGCAAACTTTCCTTGGTCAATACACACTTTCCAACACGGTTGAGATCATGTCTCAATTCACTCACTTCATGCTTCCTCTTTTACAGTGAGAAAAATGAGGTGGAGAAGTGAGACGCTCTGCACCTCTCACTTTTTACAGTGAAAACAGAAAATTGAAGAGTGAGACATCTCTCTTCTCATTCCTAATTTCTCTCTTTGCAAATGACCTATTCGGCCAGATGACCCTTTCGGCCAAACGACCTCTTCAGCTAAATGACCTTTTCGGCTCATCGACCCTTTTCCAAATGACCCTCTTCGGTGAAATGACCTTTCGGCCAAATATCCTTTCGGCCAATTCATTCTTTCCAATTCAGTCAATGACCCTTTCGGCCTAATGACCCTTTCAGCGTAATGACCCGTTCAGCCAAATGACCCTTTCAGTCTAATGACTCGTTCAGCTAAATGACCCTTTCGGTCAAATGACTTCGACTGTTTTGCGTCATATTGATTGCCAAATGGCTTTTGGGCCAATGGCTTTTCATTAAATGGCTTTGGCTAAATCTTTGGAAATTATAAAAGACACAATCCTGGGGTCTGGAATTCAATATTTTCTCCCACATATAAGGTCCAGTCTAATGCGTATGCTTTGTATACGAGAAAGGCAAAACATGTGTACCTAAACCGTACTCGGAACGGACGCAATAACGATGTTCGTGATTCAGAAGAAACATATTTGAGGTACGCCTGTATTATCACCACGCTTTATCGCTTTGGTGTTACTTCAAGCTTTTGTACAGTATCTCAGCCAAACAGTCGACAGCAGTTTTGGGTGAACGCGATCTGGGGGAAGCAATATGGTCATGACCTACCACGAACAGGACGCCCACCAGCAGCGAAAAGAACGGTTCCAAACAGCTTGCATGGGTGTTTGACCAGCACCGAAGTCAGTTGGCGTAGAGAGCTTTCCGGGCCGCACTGGAGCTAACTGCCAGTTTTTTGTTAAACGTAGACTTGCAATGTTGAGCTTGTGTTGGTTGTGAGAATTTTGGTTTTGCTTGATGCAATAATGCTCTGTGGGAGTAAGCTTTTCGTTTTTGCGTTACAGAAAGGAGAAGAATGTTTTGGTGTCAGAAGCGGAATGCTATCAGTTGGCTTCTAGTTGCCATTTGAGTATGTATAGAACGACTTGATCCATGTTTGATTGTTCAGTCGATTAACTTTTTCCCAGTCAATAGAAGCGTTTGATAATCTTCAAATTCCATAATGCAAAATATTTAGTTTAGTTAACCACTGTGACATGGATGTTGCTGTAGAAAATATAGACTTGACTATTTGTAGGAATAAATATGAAGCCTTCTTAGCCGTGCGGTGAGATGCGTGACTACAAATCAAGCCATGCTGAAGGTGGTTGGATTTGATTCCCGTAAGGTTTACGAAATTTTCGGGTTGGAAATTTTAATACGAATGTTGGGATTCGGAATATGATTTTAAAGATCGATTCGAAATTTTGTGTTCCAAGAATGGTTTCTTCGCGCAAAGATTGAGAGCATTGTTCAGCCGTTTGCAGCTATAAAAAATTGGTCATCCGAACGGCAGGCGATTTTCGGGATCTGTTCTCGAGCTCTTAGTGTTATGCCGGGGGTGTTTGTGAATACTTTAGTAGAGGTGAGCCACTAAGCCAGCTAGGGCTAAAACCTATAAAATAAAGACAAAAATACCTTTTAATTTCGTACCAGATATTTTCACAAACCTCCCGTAGCAGGTATTTTCGTCTACGTTTTATTCTCGTCATAGTCTCGAAAACCAATAAAGAGACATTTTTGCCAAACTCATCCATACAAATCGTAAGCTCAGGAGAAACGTTCTGCTATAGTGGAGCTCCAGTAAATGGACGTTGCTTACTTGGTTTAGCCTACGACCATGGACGCAAATACCGTGGCCCTAGTTTTTTGTGATAATCAATTCAGCTCAACGAACATAGTAAATGTTATATGTAACATATTTTCGAACATTTCAGACCATTTCCATGCAAGTTACTCTAAATCAAAACGACACCAGTAATTTCAATCGAATCGCAAAATTTATTATATTGTGCTAGATTTATTCGAGCTGCTTTTTCTAATGATTTGTTATAAACCTAGTGTTCGCCAAGTTCTGAACAAAGATTATTACTTCATTACTTTTAATCTTCGTAAATAGAGTGTTTGAGTCTGTCTTCACTATACAATTAAAATTGTGACAATGTTTATTTATGTTCTAATTGAAAACTATTCAAAATTCAGTGTATAGAAACATAATGCAATTAAGACATAAAAAAGACAAACACAATCATGACTCTTGTTGGTTAGGCCAAGCAGCAAGTCTCTAATTAAACCCTCTAAAACGAAACCACTAATTCTACATATCAACACCTTAGATTTCGTTCAGGAAACTTGCCACAAAATTCTTACCCTGAAATACAGCATGGAGGTACAGAGGTATCTGAATTGACAAAAACAAACGACACCCATCCCATTTCAGCAGCAAAATAATTCATATTCACATTCCTTAGTCCTAGGAGCAGTCGGAATTATGATTTATGATGATGAAAACATCCACAAGACTACAATCCGGTGCAAAACCTGTGCTTCCATTTGGAATTCCTATGCTTTCGGAACATGCCCTGGCCAACTCTGCTCACTTGCTATACTTATCTACGCCAAGGTGGATACCATTTCGCCAGTTTCAGATGCCTCAACAGTCACCACCACATCGTTTCTCCCGTTGAAGGAGATCGCTTGATGGCTTCAAATTCCAATCTACCTCAGCTAGGTAGTTTTGGCTTTCATTGCACCCAATGTTGGGCCTACCACCATCTGTCTATCCTTGTACTTCCTCATTGAAATTCTTACTTTATTTTTGTGTCGCCCGCCTGCTGGAGGAATGGTTCTTTGCTCAGTGTCCGCTTATGTGTCCTGTTCAGCAAGATATGCAAGCGCTCATCTATTCATCAGTCTCCCCGTGGAGATAGTGTACGGGTTGGATTCTCGTTTTTATTGAAGTGTTTCTTATTCATCTGAATCGCTTCGAAAGGATGCATTTCGTTGCCGTTTTCCCGTGCTTGTTTTTTTAGGAACTTTTCAATGAATACGATAGTGGTGGTAAGGCATGCTTGCAAAATGATGGTGCATTCATGATTAGACTTTTGCAGGATGTTGTTGGGAATTTGTCTTATGATATTCCGTATTAAATTGTTTGTTTTTTTGGGGAGTGTAGTTGATGAAGATCGGTTAGTGCATTTGGTTTGCTTTCGAAAGACCTATAATATTATTTGCAATATATCGTGATGTATTGTTCCTCTTCAATCATGAGGTACATACAACTTATTTTGTACATAACTTGTTTTGCTCAATTTTCCTACTGATACTGATAGTAAGTACATAATTCTGAAGCCACTGAAGCGGAAACTATTTACACAAATGTAAATGCCTGAATAGATGAGCATTTAAAGCATTTTCTGATGTTTAAAGTTGAAATTAAATCATCAGAAAGATGAACTCTCTTCAAAGGAATTTTTATAATAACTGAAATTAATTTTAACTGGCGGGGCCCTCCTTAGTCGTTTGGTAAAATGCGCGACTAAAAGCAAGGCCATGCTGAGGGTGGCTGGGTTCGATTCCTGGTCAGTTCTAGAAAATATTCGGATTGGAATCATCTCGACTTCCCTGAACATACAAATATCATCGCCTCATGATATTAGAATGCAATAATGGTAACATGGAGTGGACACAAAGCTGTGAGGAGGTAAGTCCATGGAGGCGAATGCATCAAAAAGAGAAGAATTTTGATGGCTCGACTTTTGTCAATTCTGGTACTGAAACTGCTATAAATCAACAATTTCAAGGTGTATTTGATCGAGAAGTCATTGTTCAAATCAGTCATTGAAAATCATTCAAGAGTTTAGGCTTTACGAGGTATTATAAAGGTCGAAATCATTTGGCCGAATGCATAGCGAAAACATTGGCTGAAACATCTGGCTGAAAATCATTTGGCTGAAGGTCATGGCCGAATAGGTCATTTGCGAAAATCTTTGCATTGCGAAAGGTCTTCCGAAAGACATTTGCTGAAAAGGCATTTCGAATAGGTTATTTGGAAAAGGTCATTTGGTTGAAAAGGTCATTTGGTCGAAAAAGTCATTTGGCTGAAAAGGTCATTTGGTGGAAAAGGTCAATTGGCCGAATAGGATATTTGGCTGGATAGGTCATTTGGCTGAAAAGGTCATTTGGCCGAAAAGGTCATTTGGCCAAAGCGGCTGAACGGGTCATCCGGCCGAATAGATCATTTGGCCGAAAAGATCATTTGGCTGAAAAGTCATTTTACTGAAAAAGTCATTCGGCCGAATAGGTAATTTGACTGAAAAGGTCATTTGGTCGAAAAGGTCAATTGGCCGAATAGGACATTTGGCTAAATAGGTTATTTGGCTGCATAGGTCATTTGGTCGAAAAGGTCAATTAGCTGAATAGGATATTTGGCTGAATAGGTCAGCCGAAAATATTTGGCTGAACGGTCGAAAGGTCATTTCATGAAATGGTTCTGGCTGAAAAGTCATTTTGCTGAAAGTTTATTTCTGAAAGGTCATCGGCCGAATAGGTTATTTTGGTTGAAAAGGTCATTTGGCCGAAAAGGTCACTTGGCAGAATAGGACATTTGGCTGAATGGGTCGTTTCGCCGAATAGGTAATTTGACCGAATAGGTCATTTGGCCGAATAGGTTATTTTGGCTGAAAAGGTCATTTTGAAAAGGTCATTTGGTCGAAAAGGTCATTTGGCTGAAAAGGTCATTTGGTCGAAAAGGTATTTTGAAAAGGTCATTTGTCGAAAAGTCATTTCATGGAAAAGGTCATTGCCGAAAAAGGTCATTTGGCTGCACGGGTCATCCGCCGAGTAGATCATTTTGGTTGAAATTAGGACGTTCCGATATTTCTTTCGATATTTGACTGTAATATAAACGAATCAAAGTATCGATATCACCGATATATTGAATAAAATATCGATATATCGATAATCATAATATTTAAGAAATGAGAATATTTAGAATATATGTATTGAAATAATTCATTACCGTCGTATTACCATATACCCTATTTGAAATAATTATTAGAAATTGATGTAAAAGTTACGGATTATTTTAAATAAACTAAAAAAAACTTTTTATCTATTACTTAATCCAATCTGTTCTAGAATGCCAAAACCAGAATCACAGTGTGCATTCGTCGTGTTTAACCGGTAGCGGCGGAGTTTTGGCATGATACTGACATCACAATTACTCCAAAAAATCAACTGGTTTCGAGACATTTTTTTGTATTTTCCTCTGGTTATTCTGATTCTTAACAGCAGAAAATTCTCTTCCGAATTTAACCAATTTTTTTTAATTTAATGTTTCAAGAAAATCTGAATTTTCAATGATAAAATCCAGTGAAATATTTTAACTAAAAAAATTTTCTTAAACTTTCAGAAAATTATGTTTTTGTTTCACACGAAGTTCCCTTGAGTTTCGGCAGGAAATTCTCATTAAAATTTACGCAAAACTTCCATCAGAAAAAAAAAAAATTTTCATCAGAAAACTAGCAAAAATATTTTGAACTTCCTATGGAAATTCTTTTAATTCCCACAGGCTTTTTTTATTTCTAAAGGAAATTTATATGTTTTCCATTTTATAAATTCCATTTCCATAAATATCTTCTTGGTTTCTAAAGTTAATTCATCTAATTTATCATAAGAAACGTCAAATATATAATTGAATCCGTGAAAGGATTTGTTGATGGCAATGTTCACAACGGCGCGTCAATGCAAATCGTCAAGTTGTCAAACTATTTGTGATGGAAGCACTCCACACCAAATGCTCCGAAAATTATCTGAACCATTAAAATACGACATTCAATCCATTTTGAAGTATTTTTTTCAAATATGTGCAATTTTTTTTTGCTTTGTTCGGATTCAATACTTCTTCTTCTTCTTATTGGCATTACATTTCCACACTGGGGACAGAGCAGCCTCGCAGCTTAGTGTTCATTAAGCACTTCCACAGTTATTAACTAACTCAACACGATGATACTCTATGCCCAGGAAGTCGAGACAATTACTAACTGAAGATTGCCTAGGGCGGCATCGAATCGAACCAGCCACCCTCAGCATGGTCTTGCTTTGTAGCGCACGTCTTAGACGGCTAAGGAGGGCCCTTCACGGCCCCTTCGGATTCAATATCGATATCGAAAGCAAAAATATCGATATGACCGATATATTAAAAACAAACTATCGATACAAAAATATCAGATAAGTATCGAAACAAAAATATCGATATTCCGATATATCGCAAGTATCGGAACGTCCCTAGCCGAAATGGTCTTTTGGCTGAAAAGTCATTTTACTGAAAAAGTCATTTGGCCGAAATGGTCTTTTGGCTGAAAAGTCATTTGAGCTACGAGATGATTGACCGCCCACGGTTGCTCCTCCGAATGCCAGGTCAGCTGTAATTAACAGAGAACCAACAGATGAAGTTTGGGACAACACTCTTCAATGTGTAAGAACTCGGTGACCAAAATAAGCAATACCAGCGCCGGCCTGTCCGAATGCAGGTCAATTAAGGAATAGGTAGGAACATGTTGACATGATACTCGCTTTGATAGAAGCCGACGAGTCATCTGCACTTCCAGAGAAATCACTGGGATGTTGGATATATGGGGTAGAGGTGTGCAGGGTTCGTTTTGGTTAACGGTATGCCGTATGCGGTAGTTTGATTGATTTTAACACATTCGAACGAACACAATTATTTTAAATATCTACCGCACCAAGCAGAACAAAATTTTGATGACCGGCCGATCGTTCTGCTATTGAAGAAAACACGACCGGACTCGATACAAATCTATACTTTCTGATTAAGTTACACAAAGCAGAACAAAATGTCGATGACCGGCCAATCGTTCTGCCTACTGAGAAAACACGACCGCACCGATACAAATGTTTAATTTCTGATTAATTTACTACTCAAAAGCAGAACAAAATTTTGATGACCAGCCGATCGTTCTGCTTTACGAAGAAAACGACCGCACTCGACAAATTTTTAATTCTTATTAATTTGTCAACGAACAAAGCAGAACAAAATTTCGATGACATTGATCGTTCTGCTTACTAAAGAAACACGACCGGATGACAAATTTTACCTGATTAATTTGATCCCCGCACAAAGCAGAACAAAACTTTGATTACCGGCCGATCGTTCTTCTACTGAAAAAAAACACGCCGCACCTCGATACAAATTTTTACTTTCTCGCATTCGCAGCACATACTTAAAATAGGATAAATAATAATTGTTATATTGAAGTTGACTTTGTTGTATAATATTGTGCCAGACCCAGCATATAACTATTCGGCTTAATGACCTATTCAGCCAAATATCCTATTCAGCCAATTGACCTTTTCGACCAAATGACCTTATCAACCAAATGATTTTTTCGACCAACTGACCTTTTCAACCAAATGACCTTTTCACCCAAATAACCTATTCGGCGAAATGACCTATTCGGTCAAATGTTTTTTTCAGCCAAATTACCTATTCGACGAAATGACCGATTCAGCCAAATGTCCTATTCGGCCAAGTGACCTTTTCGGCCATGTGACCTATTTCACCTATCGATGTTTTCGACCGAATGACCTTTTCAGCCAAATGACCTTTTCAACCAAATGACCTTTTCAGCCAAATAACCTATTCGGCTGAATGACCTATTCGGCCAAATGACCTTTTCAGCAAAATGACTTTTCAGCCAGAAGACCATTTCGGCCAAATGACCTTTTCGGCCTAATGACCAATTCGGCCAGATGACCTGTTCAGCCAAATGACCTTTTCGGCCAAATGACCTATTCAGCCAAATATCCTATTCAGCTAATTGATCTTTTCGACCAAATGACCTTTTCAGCCAAATGACCTTTTCAGCCAAATGTCTCATTCGGCCAATTGACCTTTTCGACCAAATGACCTTTTCAGCCAAATAACCTATTCGGCCGAATGACTTTTTCAGTAAAATGACTTTTCAGCCAAAAGATCATTTCGGCCAAATGACCTTTTCGGCCAAATAATCTATTCGGCTAAATGACCTTTTCGGCCAAATGACTTTTTCGGCCAAATGACCTTTTCAGCCAAATGACCTATTCGGCTTAATGACTTATTCAGCCAAATATCCTATTCGGCCAACTGACCTTTTCGACCAAATGACCATTTCAGAAAAATGGCCTTTTCAGCCAAATTACCTATTCGGCCAAATGACCTTTTCAGCCAAATGTCTTTTCAGCAAAAGACCTTTTCGGCAATGATTTTTCGGCCAAATGACCTATTCGGCCGGATGACCCGTTACCTCCTCACAGCTTTGTGTCCACTCCAAGTTACCATTTTTGCATTCTAATATCATGAGGCGATGATATTTGTATGTTCAGGGAAGTCGAGATGATTTCTAATCCGAATATTTTCTAGAACTGACCGGGAATCGAACCCAGCCACCCTCAGCATGGCATTGCTTTTTAGACGCGCATTTTACCACACGGCGTAAAACTAACGAGGAGTTCTCGCTTAACTTTCCAAAAAGACCAAAGTAACATTTTTTTCATTAATTAATTTGAATTCAGCAATCAATAGCTTTCATGTTGTTCTGTTGATTGCGTTATTGAAATTAATTCATGACAAAAATGTTACTTAGGACCTTTTGAAAAGTTAAGCGAGAGTTCATCTTTCTGATGATTTAATTTCAACTTTAAACATCAGAAAAATGCTTTCAAATGCTCATCTATTCAGGCATTTACATTTGTGTAAATAGTTTCCCGGCTTCAGTGGCATCAGAATTATGTACTTACTATCAGTATCAGTAGGAAAAATTGCGCAAAACAAGTTATGTACAAAATAATTGTGTGTAACTCATGATTGAAGAGGAACAATACATCACGATATATTGCAAATAATATTATAGGGCTTTCGAAAGCAAACTAGTGTAAACATTGCCTTTCTCGTATAGTAGCCAAGGCTCAATCCTTTAGGCGTCGATTCATCTTTTTCCTCAACTTCCAAATGCACTAACCGATCTTCATCAACTACACTCCCCAAAAAAACAAACAATTTTACGGAAAATCATAAGACAAATTCCCAACAACAGCCTACAAAAGTCTAATCATGAATGCACCTATCATCATTTTGCAAGCATGCCTTACCACCACTATCGTATTCATTGAAAAGTTCCCTGAAAAAAAAAACCAAGCAAAATAAGCACGGGAAAACGGCAACGAAATGCATCCTTTCGAAGCGATTCAGATGAATAAGAATACACTTCAATAAAAACGAGAATCCAAATCCGTACACTATCTCCACGGGGAGACTGATGAATAGATGAGCGCTTGCATATCTTGCTGAACAGGACACATAAGCGGACACTGAGCAAAGAACCATTCCTCCAGCAGGCGACACAAAAAATAAAGTAAGAATTTCAATGAGGAAGTACAAGGATAGACACGATGGTGGGTAGGCCCAACATTGGGTGCAATGAAAGCCGAAAACCCTACCTAGCTGAGGTAGATTGGAATTTGAAGCCATCAAGCGATCTCCTTCAACGGGAGAAACGATGTGGTGGTGACTGTTGAGGCATCTGAAACTGGCGAAATGGTATCCACCTTGGCGTAGAGTAAAAGTATAAGCCAGAGTTGGGCCAGGGCATGTTCGCCGAAAGCATAGGAATTCCACAATGGAAGCACAGGTTTTGCACCGGATTGTAGTCTTGTGTGGATGTTTTCATCATCATAAATCATAATTCCACAGACTGCTCGCTAGGACTAAGGAATGTGAATATGAATTATTTTGCTGCTGAAATGGGGATGGGTGTCGTTTGTTTTTGTCAATTCAGATACCTGTACCTACTCATGCTGTATTTCAGGGTAAGAAATTTTGTGGCATGTTTCCTGGAACGAAATCTAAGGTGTTGATATGTAGAATTAGTGGTTTCGTTTTTAGAGGGTTTAATTAGAGACTTGCTCTGCGGTGGCCTAACCAACAAGAGTCATGATTGTGTTTGTCTTGTGTCTTAATTGCATTATGTTTCTATACACTGAATTTTGAATAGTTTTCAATTAGAACATAAATAAACATTGTCACAATTTTAATTGACTGTGCTTTAAGTAAAAGACAGACTCAAACACTCCTATTTACGAAGATTAAAAGTAATGAAGTAATAATCTTTGTTCAGAACTTGGCGAACACTAGGTTTATAACAAATCATTAGAAAAAAGCAGCTCGAATAAATCTAGCACAATATAATAACAATTTTGCGATTCGATTGAAATTACTGGTGTCGTTTTGATTTAGAGTAACTTGCATGGAAATGGTCTGAAATGTTCGAAAATATGTTACATATAACATTTACTATGTTCGTTGAGCTGAATTGATTATCACAAAAAAACTAGGGCCACGGTATTTGCGTCCATGGTCGTAGCCAATGTAAGCAACGTCCATTTACTGGAGCTCCACTATAGCAGAACGTTTCTCCTGAGCTTACGATTTGGTATGGATGAGTTTGGCCAAAAATGTCTCTTTTATTGGTTTTCGAGACTATGACGAGAATAAAAACGTAGACGAAAATACCTGCCTGCAGGAGGTTTGCTTGAAAATATCTGTGGTACGAACCATTAAAGGTATTTTTTGTCTTTATTTTATAGGTTTTTAGCCCTAGGCTGGCTTAGTGGCTCACCTCTACTAAAGGTATTCACAAACACCCCGGCATAACACTAAGAGCTCGAGAACAGATCCCGAAAATCGCCTGCCGTTCGGATGACCAGTGGCGTAGCCACGGGGGTGGTTTTGGGCATAAAACCCCCCCCAGAGACAAAATTTTTAGAACAATTTTTTTTTTGAAAAAAAAAATTGTTCAGAAAACCCCCCCCAGACCAATTTTCTGGCTACGCCACTGCGGATGACCAATTTTTTATAGCTGCAAACGGCTGAACAATGCTCTCAATCTTTGCGCGAAGAAACCATTCTTGGAACACAAAATTTCGAATCGATCTTTTAAAATCATATTCCGAATCCCAACATTCGTATTAAAATTTCCAACCCGAAAATTTCGTAAACCTTACCGGGAATCAAATCCAACCACCTTCAGCATGGCTTGATTTGTAGTCACGCATCTCACCGCACGGCTAAGGAAGGCTTCATATTTATTCCTACAAATAGTTAAGTCTATATTTTTCTACAGCAACATCCATGTCACAGCCGGTTAACTAAACTAAATATTTTGCATTATGGAATTTGAAGATTATCAAACGCTTCTATTGACTGGGAAAAAAGTTAATCGACTGAACAATCAAACATGGATCAAGTCGTTCTATACATACTCAAATGGCAACAGCTAGAAGCCAACTGATAGCATTCCGCTTCCTGACACCAAAAACATTCTTCTCCTTTCTTGTAACGCAAAAACACGAAAAGCTTACTCCCACAGAGCATTATTGCATCAAGCAAAACCAAAATTCTCTCACAACCAACACAAGCTCAACATTGCGCAAGTCTACGTTTAACAAAAACCAGCTGGCAGTTAGCTCCAGTGCGGCCCGGAAAGCTCTCTACGCCAACTGACTTCGGTGCTGGTCAAACACCCATGCAGCAGCTGTTTGGAACCGTTCTTTTCGCTGCTGGTGGGCGTCCTGTTCGTGGTAGGTCATGACCATATTGCTTCCCCCTTCACGATACCTTCACCCAAAACTGCTGTCGACTGTTTGGCTGTTAGATACTGTGACAAAAGCTTGAAGTAACACAAACCCAAAGCGATAAAGCGTGGTGATAGTAATACAGGCGTACCTCAAATATGTTTCTTCTGAATCACGAACATCGTTATTGCGTCCGTTCCCGAGTACGGTTTTAGGTACACATGTTTTGCCTTTCTCGTATACAAAGCATACGCATTAGACTGGACCTGCTTAGTATGTGGAGAAAAAATGTTGTTGAATTCCACGGGGCACCCCCCAGGATTGTGTCTTTTGGCGAGATAATCAATCTCTTAAATTTTCAGCTAAATGGCTTGTTGCATAAGCTGGCGCATTTTATTTGAAGTTTGTATGGGGATTCCAGCCAAAATATATCGGAAAATATACCTCCGTCACTCGTTCGATCTGGAAATTAGTTCTGATTGCTAGGTTGAGCTCAGAATTGCTAAAAGGGCAGTTGGTATGTTACAGAACAGTTTCACAGAACATCGTACGATGATTAAATGAACTTTTACTTAGCTTTCAGCTGATTTATTAGGGGCTGGTTTGTGTACTTATTGATTTGGATTTATTGATCGAATCGAATCAGCTGAAAACTATATAATTTATTTTTTATTTTTTTTATGTCTTTATTATCGAGACTTTCAGCCCAAAGCTGGCTCGTCTCGAAATATATAAAAATTCATTTAATCGTCGTAAAATGTCCTGTGAAATTGTTTTGTAACATGCCAACTGAGCTCAATCGAGCATTCAGAACCAATTCCCAGATCGAATGAGTGACGGAGGTGTATTTTGCGATATATTTTGGTTTAAATCCCCATACAAACTTCAAATCAAATGCGCCAGCTAATGCAGCAAGCGATTGAGCAGAAATTTTGAGTGATTGATTTTCCCACCCAAAGACACAATCCAGGGCCAGTCTAATACGCATACGCACTAAAACAAACTTTTATAGGAGACTGAAGTTATGTCTGTGTGTGTGGGGGGTTTCGTGTGGCCGAAACCAAAAGCCATTTGGCCGAATGCCACTAGGCCGAACAAACCACTAGGCTGAACAAACCATTAGGCCGAAACCCAGTCGAAAGTCATTTGGCCAAAAGGGCCATTAGGCTGAAAGGGTCATTTGGCCGAAAGGGTCATTAGGCCGAAAGGGTCATTTGGCCAAAAGGGCCATTAGGCTGAAAGGGTCATTAGGCCGAAAGGGTCATTAGGCCGAAAGGGTCATTTGGCCGAAAGGGTCATTTGGCCAAAAGGGTCATTGGCTGAAAGGGTTATTTAGCCGAAAGGGTCATTAGGCCGAAAGGGTCATTTAGCCGAAAGGGTCATTTGCCCGAAGAGGTCGTTTGGCCGAAAGTGTCATTTGGCCGAATAGGTCATTTGAAAATTGAGAAATTAGGAATGACAAGAGAGACGTTCTATTCTTCATTTTTCTCTTCTCACTGTAAAAAGTGAGAATCGCAAAATGAATAGTGAGACGTCTCACTACCCACTTCACACTACTCACTTTTCACAGTTAGAAATGAGAGTGAGAAGTGAGACGTCTCACTTCTCACTCCTTATTTCTCACTTCTCGCTGTACAAAGTGAGTAGTAAGTACTACTCCCTTCGCGCTCCTTTTTTTACAATGAGAAGTGAGAAATGAGGAGTAAATGAGACGTCTCATTTTTCAATCCTCATTTATCACTTCTCGATGTCAAAAATAAGGAGAGCAAAGTGAGTAGTAAGTAATGAGGATTGAGAAGTGAGACGTCTCACTTCTCACACCTTATTTCTCACTTCTCACTGTTAAAAAAGAGGAGCATGAAGTGAATAGTGAGACGTCTCGGACGTGTGTGTGTACAAAAGTTTGCAAAAAGTCTAGCTCATTTTTCAGGCACTTGCCCTTGCTCGCAACAAGTCGTATTCGAAGCAAAATTCTGTCCCATTGTTTCCTATTAAAAATCGCCCGGATCGGACTATGGGCTCAGAAGATATGACCAAAATACGTTTTTTTAGACATAAACAAGTGTAAAAGTCTAGCTCATTTTTCAGGCACTTACCCTCAACCAATTTGCTCGCCAAGTTGCATTCGGTGGTGGTTTCTGTCTCATTGCTTCCTATTGAAAATTGGACGAATCGGACTTTAGGCTCAAAGATTACACAGCTCAACAAGATTTTGTCCCTAACACCAAATAATGTGTCCCTAGTAGATTTTTGCTCGCTGAATCCGAATCTGACTTCAGATTTGCTCTAACACGTCGAGATTTTGAGATATACCTCAACAAATGTCGTAAAAACGATGATTTTGGGCATTTTGGAACAGCCATCGTTAACTCTATAGAAAGAATTACTAGTCAATCAAGGTCCAAAATGGATCACAAACATCTAATCTTTCGAAATGTGGTGCATTTTGAACAAGTTAAACATAATAAGTGTGATTTATTTGCAATTTTAGTTAGTGAAAGTTATTTAAAAATATGTTTTATGCAAGCCACCTTGTATACAAGCCTGGTTATTTTCTGTGAACGGGATTGAGAGGAAAGTAACAAGAATTCAATATAATAGTTTGCCCAAGCAAAAAAATAATATGTTTTCATTGAAGTGAATTCTATTGAATATAAATATGATATTGTATTTCCTCTGGCGCGATAAATTTTCAATTATTGCACAAGTGATATGGTGTATTTAATTATTCAATTTATGTCAATTTATGCTCCTTTATTATGTTCATTCGAATAAAGCAAGTACGAGAACTGTACGCAGTTCTATATATTTTGATTATTCCTGCTATTTATGATCATTCCAATATTCCTATGATAGAAATTTGGGCGGAAAACTATCAATTAGCAAAATCAATCAACGAGTCGATAAGTTGGTTTTCGATCGTTCTTGTGTATGATTGCATACAAGCTGAAGCGATGTTGACGGCTACGCAACAGAAACCGGAAAACGTCAACAACCTACTCGTGCGTGGGGGACTTTTTATTTGATCCGCGTTGTAAATGCTGCGTGGATGTTGCAATAATCCCAATGCAATTTCTTTAAACTATGATCAGCTTATAACATTGAAAAAGGAAAAAGTTCACTAGTTTTATCAAGCTTTGTTATGTGCTAAGACGCAAAGTTATGCGCCAGAAAAAAAACTTGGGCTCCGCTCCACTTGTGTGCTGTTCAACATGTTACAGTTACCCGAGCATATGGTTGGATGATCCGCCAATTCTGCACTCTGATATTTCTCTAATTTAACAAAACAACGGCATGAATGAGAAAATTTACGATGAAGTTACAAAATGGTTAAGTTTCAACTTATTTTCCGAGTGCTGAAATGTATTTTATTAGTCAATGTGGCTTGAATGCTCTGGTAGGGGATTTGAATACGTTCAAATTGCACTCCGATCTTTTTCCTTGTTGATTAAAAGTAAGGAACTTTATGGATCATCATGTTCTAACTATATTCTAGCACAACACAATTGCAACATGTTAACAGATTACGTGTGGTTATTGGAAGTTGATCGATCGAAAAAAAAACAACCAGAAATCGAGTAGAATAACATTTTAGGAGGAGGAGAAATGTTGAGCATAAAATGAAAAAACGTAGATATTTTATTAAAAGTCCAATGAAACATATATTTACAAACTGACTAGTATCTCTATACTTCATTTAACATTTTCTTATCCCAGTTCCTCTGGCCTCATGTTGTGGAATTTTAGGTGGCTTCGAACTGGTGGTGATGGCGTTTGCACGCAAGTTTTTGAAACAAACTTGCATGGAATATTTTTAAATTAAATTCACTGAACTTAAATTCAAGTAAAACCGTGTAGAAAACAATTGTAACGTGCAAATCTGATGGAAATTCATTAGATCAGATGTGCTTTTACCGTTTCGGGTATTGAATGACCTAAAATTATGTTAATATACTTCATGAAAGTCCTTCGAAAAATGCCAATTTCTTCAAATTAGCGGTATTAATTTAGCTATATCTCAAAATTTGGACGTGTTAGAGCATATCTGAGGACAGATCAGGATTCAGCGAGCCAAAATCTACTGAAGACACATCAATTGGTTCTGAGGACCCGCAAAAGGTTAAATTTTGTTCCCCTGTGTTATGGCTAAACACATTTTCTGCATACAAAAACGAATAAAAAAGTCCAGTTTCTTTTTTTTGCAACTTATCCTTAATTTGCTTGTAACAAGATACATTCTGTGGGAATTTCTGTCCCATTGCTTTCTATCAAACACTGGGTTGAAAGGATCATAAGCTATGGTCAATATACATTTTTTACTCAAAAAAGGCGTAAAAGTCTCGCCAACTTTTCCAGCTGTTTCCATTAATTAATTTGATCGCAACAAATTGCGTTCGACGAGGAATCCTGTCCCATTGTTTCCC
>NC_085141.1:395280707-395440257 GCF_024139115.2 Armigeres subalbatus
TTAGCAAAATGTAGTCACGTAACGACTGTTCTGGTGTTGGTTTTTCATTATAGCACCCAAATGAGTGTTATAATGAATATTATGCAACCCATTAAATCATCCATTTCGTTGGTATAGAAAATAAGGCCATTTTATCACTCAAAGACGAACTGTAAACCAGATATTATGATCAGGAATTGCATAAATTATGTTTCTGTTAAAAAAATTATTTTGAGCTTTTTAGTGGAATGTCTTCACTTGTCATAAGACGAGATTCTACAATCCCATTTAAGTAAGTAGTGGAATTAAATGGGATTTTACAAACTCGTCTTATAACAAGTGTTATTTTTCTGGTTTTCAGGCATTTTTTTTTCAACTAAATCTAATAAAAAGTCATAGAATAAGCTCTCTAAACGTCCTAGCATCAATGACAAAGTGGTAGATAACAGTCTAAAGAAACTATCAACGACTAATCCTTTTATTATGTGGAGTTAAATTGATGCACTCAGACGATATTTTTACGAAAAAGTCTGAAAAATCACAAATCTCGTTTGATGCACCTCTAAATCTCCAAGGATTTGGCTGAAAATTGGTCAGGAGACTTCATTTAATATACTCATTGAAATAGAGGGGTGGCACTTTGAATCTGGAATACTTTTGAAAATGGTGAACAGGTCTAATATTAGTGCCGATAGTTCTTTGTCGAAATTACCCGGTCCTGGATGGCTAACATAAATTCTTCTGTTTTTGAGAAGAGTTCACCCCGCACCAACTAGACCTGTGTGCCGAAGTATTTGTTAACGGCGGCGGCGTAAGGCCATTTTTACACCGGCGGCGGCGGCGTCACGCCGTAAGCAATGTTCGGCGGCGGTGGCGGCGTGAATCGGCTTTAAGAATTTTGAGCTGAGAAAAAATGCTTGTGTATTTTTAAGAATTTTTTGTACAATTGTTAGCTACAGTCAGACCGATGAGGCGAACATCCTAATAGCTCTAGCTTGTGTCTCCACAGTAAAAGCTTACATTGCATCCTCCACTAGGACATTGCCGCATCACTGCACATAAGTTCTTCGGAAAGTTCTCCGGATATAAATCCAAAAATTCGTTTGGAAATGCTTCAAGATATTGCTAAGAAAATTCTAAAAAAGGAATTCTAAGAATTAATTTAGAATTTCTCTATGAATTCCTTCAGAACTTCCTCCAAGAATTCCTTTAAAAATTTATTCGGGTAATTCTTCGGAAATTTATTCCGAAATTTCTCTAAAAGTTCCTTCAGCAAATTCCTTAGTAATTACTTTATGGATTGCTTCGGAAATTCCTTTACGGAGTCTTTTGGGAATTTCTTCAGAAACTCATTCGAAAACTTTTTAGGAATTCCTTTGAAAATTCCTTTAAGAATTTCTTGGAAAACAGACATGGGAAATCTTTCAAGAATTTCTATAGGAATATCTATGGACACTGTTTTAGGAATACATTCGGAAATCCCTTTAGGAGAAAACCTTCAAAATTTGATATAAGATTTTTCTTAGAAATTCCTTCAGGAATGTGTTTTCTGAAGGAATACCTTTGTCCAATTTAATTCCTGGTGGATTTTCTAAAGAGATTTTTGAAGAAATTCCTGGAGGAACTTTCGACTCAATTCTTGAAGGAATAAGCTGACCTTAAATAAGCTAAAGAATCAATTGCGCGAATGAAAATTATTGACGGGATAGGTCAATTCTGAAAGGAATTTACGAAGAAATTTTTAGTTGATTTTCCAAACAAATAGTTATTGGAATTTAAATAGAAATTCCTATATTTCTCTCAAGCTTGAGCTTGAGCTTGTTTGACTGCCCGTAGTTGCTACTCCATTTTGACCAGATCAGCTGTTCTTGCACAGAGAACCAACAGATGTTTGCTTGGGGCTATTTAGCACTCATCTTCAATGTACAAGTACTAGTGATCTCATTTGTTAGGTCACACTTGTGCCTGCCACGTCAGAATGCAAGTCAATGTAGTGAAGGGGGAGGAAATGATGATGCGATCACTCGCCCACTGCAAGCCGACTATACCTATGCACTTGCCGCGAGTTCTTTCGGAGTTTATTGGAATGTTACAAGATTTGAAAGGATGCTTTCGACTGTTGTGCTCAATTTTGTTTGACTATTATCGGCTCTTTCAGTCTTATAAAGCAGCTAAAACGTTGCTGCATCTATTTTCCGACGTTTCGGTGTATATTTCACCTTCTTCAGGGAAACATAGCCTCTAAATCCCTGAAGAAGGTGAAATATACACCAAAACGTCGAAAAATAGACGAACAACGTTTTAGCTGCTTTATAAGACTGAAAGAGCCGATAATAGTCAAACAAAGAATGTTACAAGGTTAAAGACTATTATTCTTCCATTTACTTCCACTATTAACTTTTGTATGTATCAACAAGCAGATACGTATTTCGTTTCCTACTTGGAAACTTCTTCAGTGTTTGTTATCGACATCGACGTTTGTTATTGATACATAAAAAAGTGAATAGTGGAAGTAAATGGAAGAATAATAGTCTTTTAGCCTTGTAGCATTTCCCCTAAGACGCTCTAAAATAATTAATCGTTTATTGGAATGTTTGGGGGTTAGGTTTGAGAAGCAGAGGTTCGTCTTGGTTAACGAGCTGCCAATGTAATAGATAGGAGACAGTAACTGATAGAATTTCTCATTGGATGTAAGAAAAGAGCTTTTTAGTTCATTTCCAATTCTAGCAGCTACTGCTAGATAGTTGAATAGTATAGGACAGAAATGGAAACGGTATTTAAGTCCATTTCCAATGGAACTCCTAAAGGAATTGCCGACATTCTTAAATTTCTTGAAGAATTTCTATGGATATTTCTCCAAGAACTCCTTCGGAATTTTCTCCAGGGATTCCTTCCGAATATTATCCAGAAAATCACTATGGAGATAAATCCAGAAATTGCTAAAGACTCTAACAATTTTCTTCAGGTATTCTTTCAAAACTTTCTCCAGGACTTCCTTCAGCCATTCATTAAGGAAAATCAAAAAATTTTCTTTGGGAAAAGTTTATCAAAAAAAAAATCGAACCGTTTCTGGTAATTTAAGTTCAAGGAGGAATGAAGGAAATGTTCAATTTGAAGGGTCACGTGTCTGTAGCCAAAAAGTTTTTTTTTTCGTCTTTATTATTGAGGTTTTCAGTCCTAGGCTGGCTCACCTCTTAAAGCCAAAAAGTTCTTGGATGATTTAGCATTTAACACGCCAATGCGGGTAAAAGTGATAGAGATAACAAATCTGCTAAATATATAATAGCTATTTAATTGCCTGATGGGTTGCCTTGGTTCGGCAAATGCAAACACACTGCAAACTGTTGGCCAATCATCGGCGTGAAATACGAAATTCGGCGGCGTGGAGCCAATCGGCGTATGGCGCGCCGCCGACACCTTGACCGGCGTCGGCGTACGTTAATAAGTGTCGGCGGCGGCGTGGAGCGGCGGCGCACAGGTTTAGCACCAACCACGTATTCGACGCCACTTTGCCGATATTGGGGGCGCGTCCCATGCAGCTCCTTTTGCTTCCATGATGCGATCATCTCATCGACAGTTTTGATGTCGCGCAATTTAGCTGATAGTCCTCCTGCGCCAGATGCAGGGCACTGAATCCGTGGTCAGCTTCACATACAGTGCGATAGATTTCGTGGCGGCTCCGGTAGCTGCCCGGGGTTATCTAGTACCGAGTTGAAGCATTCCGCCTTCTGCCCGTTATTTTCTTATACCAGAAATTATGCACAAAATCGGGTCCTGGTGCAGCCCAATTCTTGGTATACCGGGTAGCCTTACAAATGTCTTGGGCAGTCACGTTGATGGCGGTCATATCTCCAATTCCACCACAATATCGCTGTTCTGCCATCCACACACCATCGCCGTTGTGTATGACGGAGTTCTCCCATAGATTGGACCAAAACTGCGTGACTTCTCCAATCTCGGGAAGGCCCTCGCCAAAGTCGGGGCTTTGTCGTTTCGGATGTGGTTGTAGAACTCCCTTTCGTTAATGCCACTCTCCTCCACACCAAGAAGCCCTAATTTGAACTTCCTGGTAATGGACGCAACTATTTCAGCTTATTAACTGGCAACAACAAAAAAAGCAAGAAATATTCGAATAATTTAAATTTAAAAGCCCTCCTTAGCCGTGCGGTAAGACGCGCAGCTACAAAGCAAGACCATGCTGAGGGTGGCTGGGTTCGATTCCCGGTGCCGGTCTAGGCAATTTTCGGATTGGAAATTGTCTCGACTTCCCTGGGCATAAAAGTATCATCGTGCTAGCCTCATGATATACGAATGCAAAAATGGTAACCTGGCTTAGAAACCTCGCAGTTAATAACTGTGGAAGAGCTTAACGAACACTAAGCTGCGAGGCGGCTCTGTCCCAGTGTGGGGATGTAATGCCAATAAGAAGAAGAAGAAGAAGAAATTTAAAAGCTGAGAAGATAAACAACTATGAATCTAAATACGAGAATGAAAATTACTAATCAAAGTTTCATAACAGAATCCCAGTGGAGATATTCTCCTTCTAAGGGACCCAGATGAATGACACATCTACATAGAAACTAACTTCTTCGTAATGGCTTTAACATTTAAATTAAGGATTCATTAATTTTTCCTTCAAGATACACTTTTGCTTTAATTTTAAACAGGTGTGGATTGAGACATGTTTCAATTCATTAGGTAAAGCATTATATTTAAGAGGTGCTATATATGAAAAACGACGTTGGCCTTGGGTGCATGAAGCTCTTGCAAATGCCAAATTACCAGCTTGTCGCGTAGCATGTAGTTGTGTGACATTGCTGAGGATTATATTACAATGAGTAGTGTTGTGCAATATACCATGAACCATAATTTTTGTTTGTAGCTCGCATAAGCCAAGAAGTGGTAAAATGTTATGAGAAGTATTGGTATAAAGGGCAGAAGTTGAGTGTAAGCATGACAATTTAAAAATAATTTTAAGGCATCTATTTTGTAACACTTGTAGTCTGATCAGTTTAGATTTGCATGCACGACCCCATACTGTTATAATGTATTGCAGCTGGGAGTGAATATGGGCATAATAAAATTTCAGTAGGACATGTTGGAGAACGGAGCTTTGAACTTCACTCAGTATACCACATAAACTAGCAACCTTTTTTTCAATATATTTTATATGACCTTCCCATGATAAAATCTACTTTGTCAATTGAGACACAAACTAAAACAGGATCTAAATGCTCTGGCAATCGCTTTTTCAGGGCATTCTTCATTAAGTTGAAGGACAGAAGATTACTCGAAAAATACACTTTTAATAATTTTAAATCATGCTTTATGGACTCAATCATCATATGAGGGTCACTATTTGGGTAAAATAGAGCAGTGTCGTCTGCAAACAACCTTGGTAAACCGTTCAGTGGCAAACTACTTAGATCATTGATGTATGTACACTAAAAACAGTATTGGCCCGATATTGCTACCCTGCGGAACTCCATGGGAGATAGCAGTTTCAGAGCTTCTGTTATTATTAATAACAACGTATTGCTGTCTGTTGGATAGGTAACTAGCGAATAATTGTAATGCGATTCCCCTTATCCCGTAGGCATTTAGTTTCCTTAACAAAATATCATGGTTTAATGTGTCGAAAGCCTTTTTCAAGTCTATAAACAGTGCTCCTACCATTTTTTTAGAGTCAATTTCTTTAAGAATAAAGTCAACTAACTCTGTGATCGCATTAGTCGTGCTACAGGCTTGCCGGAAGCCATACTGATACGTGTAGAGTAAATTATGCTTTTTGAAAAAAATTACTAATCTATTAACCAACAATTTCTCAAACACTTTATTGAAAACCGAAAGTGTTGAGATGGGTCTGTAGTTATCGAGTGAACCAGGATCACCAGATTTAAAAATCGGGATAACCTTGGCTATTTTTAAACAGTCAGGATACCTCCCAGTTTCAATAATTTTGTTGAAGCATTGAATAAAAATGAATGAAAATGCTGTTGAGTATGCTCTAATACTTGGCGCCAAAGCTTCAACTCCAGATAGTACGTCTCGTATAGCTACCGACGATCACCTGCATACAGCGTTGACGATGATGATAGCTCACTCACACAACGATTCTTGCTTCGCTTCGGTGTTCTCGGAAGCTTTGTGAGAGATTCGTGCGATGACTTACGTATCGTCGATAAATTGCAGGAGCTTTCACGTGGCGAGTCGTGTAGCGTAGGGTATACGAGAGAGGAAACTTTTAAGGTGATAGGCGGCACTAGGGTGACTCCGGACCAAATTGTTCACCGCCAAATCGACCCCACACAAGCACCCGCGATGACCAGCGGGATTCGCCTGGTCAAGCGAATAATTTCAAAATTCTCATTTCGCACTACTTAGGCACAATTAATTTCTTACCTTACAGAAACAGGAACTTTTATCACCTGTTAAGGTGGTGCACAAAAGCTACTCTTTAGCAAAACTTAAATCTGGAAAAACTATTTTGGTCGTTATTTTACAAAATCTAATAATTTGCCTTATGTTTTTCACCTTTCGTTTGTTTTTAACTACTCTAAGTTATACAATTTTTTAGATAGCTTTAAGATTTTACAAAATGGTTTCTTAAAATCTTTTTCTTGTCTTTAGCAGACTAATCACACCGAACTATGCAGGCTGACGAATCGCACGAGAATCAAATTAACCCACAATAGGAATTTGCATATTAGATTCTGCTGATTCGTATCTGTATTATACGTTCGCAGTAAAGCCCACCCCCATCTCCTTCTGCCTTATGTCAATCATATCTAAGCATCCCGCTTCATCCTTAGTTTCTTTTCTATTTTGAGTGCGGGTATAAAAATCTGTAAAGCCTTGAACTTCGTTTAAAAAGGTAAAGTTGCTTTGCTCTGTGGTTGGCTGAATGAGATCCGTGGAGATTCTCGTGAGTTCCCGGAGACAATCTTAAAGCTTAGCTTCGAAAAGCTTCAGTTGCCTCAACTAATTCAGGGAGATAGCGCGTAAGCTGATGATAGAGTGAAAGCTTCATTTTGTTGGAATTTGATTACACTGTTAATCTAGTTGATGGATTTTGGAAAATTATTGCCAAAATATTTGTTACACATTTGACCAAACGTGTTGGAATATTGTCTGGACCAGAAGCTTTTTTAATTTTTAGATCAGCAATTAGGTTAATAATTTCATTTGGGGTACTCGGTCTCAAGTATATTGATTGTTGTAACACATTAGTGTTTACCAAAGGATCATTTCGTTCATTAAGTGGAATTTCATTAGACAGTAGCCCCGATACTAGAAAAATATGTGTTAATCATTTCGCACGACAACACGACGTATTTTTCACCATTATCGATGGTTTGTTCGCAATATTTTTTCGCCCAAATAAAATGTTTATTTGCTTCCACATCTTTTTATGAGTTGTATTATTTAATATTTCTTCAGTTTCAGTTTTGCTTTTTTAGTTTCTCTTTTGGATTTATCGAGCTTTTTAGAAAGATGGTCTAACATAGCTTTTATATGAGGATGATAATTATTTTTTTAATTTTATTAACTGTCATAGATTTGAGGTCATCCAGGGACCTTGTGTGCCTTTGATTTTAACTGTCTTATTTATTGTTCTCGTGCAATTTTGCAAAATGTTATTGTAATTCTGAATTATACTTTCGAGGCATTGATTGACATCGTCAACTCTATTTATACCGTTGATGAAACTCGTGAACGCATTATTGAGTTTTCTATTCTCCACTATTTGTTTCGAAAGCTTCATCCGGTTTGTTTTAGCTGATATATTTAAACTAGATATGATAGGAAGATGGTCACTAACAAGGCTATAAATGGTGTCATTTTGAAGTGATGAGGACTGTTCTATACCACAAATAACATGGTCCAAAATGTGTTGATTGAAAGCTGTTGAAATTGAAAGATGGAGGTCGATACACGCAGTGAACATCATAATATACATCCATCTTCAGTTCTATATGGATGTGATGAAATTCTTCGTGCATCACATTTTCAATAGTTTTAAATTGAATTGTGTTTCTAACAAAAACAGCCAATCCTCCGGATGAGGATTCTCTACATGAAAATATTGAAAACCTTGAAGATATAACGCACAATTTTTATGTTTGAGCCACGTTTCGCCTTACACAAGAACATCAATTGGCACACGTAAACAGTCAAGAAATTCCAGAACGTTATCAACTTTTTCCATATTATTAAGACCTCGTACATTCCATTGTAGTATTCTATTTTTTTTCGAGTCTGTGACCGAAGTGCAATTGTTAAACTCATCAATGTTATCATAAAATATTGTTTTATGTTATCCACTAATACTTTGAAAACAAACACAAAGAACAGAAATACAAGTTGAACTATTTTTATTTAAACAAAAAAGGAATCTAGCCAAACGATGTTGAACATTCGATTTTGCAATTAATTGCATATTATTCGGCAACTCGGCCGTACGAAAACCATTTTTTTGTTAAATATCTTGGCTGTGCATATGCACAGCATATGTTTCAAAATGGACAAATTGATATGAAATTTGCGAAAAAGAATCCACGTGTCTTGGAGGGACTCGAACCCTCAACCTCCTACTCTCTAGATAGGCGTGATAACCCCTACACAACAAGACCACTTAAAGGTCACGTTTGCGGAAAAGCCATCAGAATCCGAGTACCAACCTCCACCGCGGTTAGCTCTCTTTTTTGCAAATTGAATATCTTTCGGATGCTTGATTTGCCCAATCTCCACATTTGCTTTACTGTTGTATATCCACAGCCAAGCGAGTGCACATTGTTTATTAAACGAGAGGATCGCACTCCATGCCCCCCAGCAACGGACTGGGCGGGACGGTATAGAATGCGAATTCAATCGCACTCTGCTGTGCCAAAGGCTTGCTTGGCTAAAGCATTTGATGAGTTTGATTGCCTTTTTGGCTTTTCCGCAAACGTGACCTTTAAGTGGTCTTGTTGTGTAGGGGTTATCACGCCTATCTAGAGAGTAGGAGGTTGAGGGTTCGAGTCCCTCCAAGACACGTGGATTCTTTTTCGCAAATTTCATATCAATTTGTCCATTTCGAAACATATGCTGTGCATATGCACAGCCAAGATATTTAAATTCGATTTTGCTCCTCCCTCTTCCAACATTCTCCATAACGTTGCAGTCGTTTAGCAAGAGCAGTCAACTGCTGTACATGGGTGTCGAGGATCTCAGTTATGTTCGCCTCGGTGAGATCAGGGAGTTCTGTGGGTTTCACAATTTCAGCAACATTCCGAACTAGCTTTCCGAACTTTGACCGCAGTGTGGCGATGCTGGTCTCCAGACGTCGCATCCACGTGGGTTTTTGTACTTTGGGGCGTGCGCGTCGATCACTCTCACCTTGTGGGCGCGTTTGCAATCCCAACGTTCATGCAACAGCCACTGCAGCCGAATACACGATAAAGCTCCTCAAGATTCTCCATGATAAATTATTTTACGCATTTAAAACGTGTTCAAATTACAGAAAATTTATCAATTTATAGAATTGCAATGACTGTACAAGTGTACAATGACTAATATTTAACCGAATATTGACAGTCCAGAGCTGACTATGAATATGTCTGGAAGTGAGCTCCGGGAATTCCTCTGGAAGTTCCTCCGGGAATTCCTCCGGAAGTTCCTCCGGGAATTCCTCCGGAAGTTCCTCCGGAAATTCCTCCGGAAGTTCCTCCAGGAATTCCTCCGGAAGTTCCTCCGGGAATTCCTCCGGAAGTTCCTCCGGGAATTCCTCCGGAAGTTCCTCCGGGAATTCCTCCGGAAGTTCCTCCGGGAATTCCTCCGGAAGTTCCTCCGGAATTCCTCCGAAGTTCCTCCGAATTCTTCCGGAAGTTCCTCCGAATTCTTCAGGAAGGTCCTCCGGGAATTCCTTCAGATGGTCCTCCGGGAATTCCTCCGGAAGATCCTCCGGGAATTTCTCCGGAAGGTCCTCCGGGAATTCCTCCGGAAGTTACACTGACACGCTTTTCACTCTCGGTTCTTGATTTAGCATTACTTTAAAGTAATACTAAATCAAGAACCGAAAGTGAAAAGCGTGTTTGTGGATGCTTTCCAATGCCTTACAAGAGCACCATCATTGGATCGATTTCAAGACTGTACGCGTTAAGCCATGGGAAGTTGTAGAAGAGAATAACTTTCCCGGGAAGTTTACTAGACTGATAAAAGCAACGCAACTGTGTGATGATTTTAGGCCTTTAATGAGTATTTCATTCTGAACCACGTCTAAGGGTCTGTCTCATTTGGAGAATTAAACTGATGTTAAACTTAAAAGTGACATTTCAATAATTATCGAATAACCCTGCTCGGAGAGCAAGATTACTTTTGATAGATATCGAATCATGTCGAACCGATGTCTTATTGGAATTGCTGGGGAGCACTAGCCATTCTAAAGACCGGATGATTTTTTAATATTCGAACTGTCACTTTTAAGTTTAATTTTACAAATGAGACAGACAGAAAATTAAAAGTGATCATTTATTATATACTATTTGTATGTGTTTTATTTTTAGGACTAGTGTCAAGCAATAAATGAAATAATTTTACTTCTTACTCATTTGTACAATTATGTACTACCACGACGTCATAATTTACTGAAACTTAATTGAAAATTGATTTCATTCAACATTCTTGCCACTATTGGCGTGAGGTAGATAACACAAATCTGTCTCTTTAAGATGACAGAATCAGCCTTCTACCCTCTAGCCTCTTATAATATAAAATCTTATAATACACAGATAGAAAAATCCACTGAGATTTACGCTGAAAATCATGCACATAAATGGAACGTCATTATTAGCGTACTTCCACACGAGAAGTAGCCTAAATGTATACAATATTTGACGTGAATCGTCGATATTGCATACAAGTTGTAAGCAATATTGTTAGGAAGAGGGCCATTTCAGCGTAGAATAGCGTAAATTTCCGCTTGTCAAGTTTTACGCGCTGTTTATTTTTCATTATTATTTTCTGTGTATAAATACCTACACGATGCACATTGGAATTTCGAATGACTCAGACTCGACGGCGGCGCGCAAAGTCGTCCTCATTCGACGCTTTATGACCACCTCAGAAGATAAGAGAAGCTCTTTTAATATGTTTACTGCTTTTCTCCGTTTACTACCTTTATTTGAACCGACGATGTTCCGTTTCATTTTGCAGGCAAATTCGAATTTTTTATTGCAGTTTAAGGATGTAGTCATTGCCACTTTGCCACACGCACCCGGCCAGGACTCATCTGCGAGTGTCAGATGAGATGGGAAAAGTTTGTCGTATTATTTGTCGTGCCGAGCGGATCCGATGTAAGGTGCTGGATGGAGCCTCCAGAAATGTTTGTGGGGCGAAGAACAATGGGTCCAAATTCCGTCGTAGTGCTGTGGCTCCTGTTGTTGGGACAGAGATTTATGGAGGCTGTTTGCCATTCAAACCACACCACATTCACACGTGTGAAAAGGATCATATTGCGTGCGCCATTAGCGTCCTCTCCGTGTTCGGGAGAGATGGCCGGGATAATAATTTACGATTGGACGGACCCGCACATTGTTCCACCACAGATTTACCGGAGAAAGGCGGGGGAGCATTCACCACGAAGGAATTTGAGTGAAGAATTCTCAAATTACAAAATAAATCATGGCCCATGATTCCGCGACCCATTTGTATACCAGATGCAATTCATAAATTGTACTGAATTTATAAATTAAAATAATTGAAAATTGGCATTTTCTTATAAAACTTTTAAAACATGATTCCAAACACGCATACTCAATTTTCCTTCCGGTAGTCTAACAAAAATGAAATTTGTTGATCAGCATTCTGCTGGTTTTAGAAATTGAGTCAATCTGCCCTTCTAGAAGCTTCAAAATAAAGTCATTATATAACCAAAATGGAGGTTCTTCTTCTTCTTCTTCTTCTTATTGGCATTACATCCCCACACTGGGACAGAGCCGCCTCACAGCTTAGTGTTCATTTAGCACTTCCACAGTTATTAACTGCGAGGTTTCTAAGCCAGGTTACCATTTTTGCATTCATATATCATGAGGCTAACACGATGATACTTTTATGCTCAGGGAAGTCGAGACAATTTGCAATCCGAAAATTGCCTAGACCGGCACCGGGAATCGAACCCAGCCACCCTCAGCATACAATACGCCAACCCAAAAAATTACTTTAGCTTATTAAATTTTACATATTGAGTCATTCATGAAATCCAATCGATTTAAAAATTAGTGTAGCACATTACCTCAAGTGGATTTTTGGTTCAATGGTAGCAAAGTGCAAATATGCTCATCATAGTAAAAAATTAATATCGGTTTGGTATGCAGATTATTTGTAATTTATCTATCTCAGCAATAGAATATGTTTAATTTTTTATAGGCATGGTATGTGTTTTTGACGTAAAATCGATAGCAAAATGTTCTGTCACATAGAAACAGTTTTTATTTGCTAGAACACACTTTCATTGGCCACTGGATCCCCACACATGTCTATCTACTCCCAATAGATAACAATAGACAGGTGGATCATACATTGAATATGCAATCGCAAGCCACATTTTCAAGCCTCGTCGACAAAGGACGAACAAGAGCACGTGAGTAAATATCGAGTCAGGGAAAAATGGAACACAGCCTATGAACCGGCAACGCAAGATATATTTTTATATTCACTGGATTTAAACGATGGCAGCCGTCTACGAATGAATGTCTGCCCCAGTTTTTTTAACTTTGCATCAGAAACGAGAAACTGGTGGTAATGGAACATCAACATTATGCATACATCTCCGACCGATTACGGCTTATGGTCCTTGCGGGTGGCGTCGCCCCGGTCGGCTGCGACCGACCGGTATCAAGTCCACTCAACGAAATCTGCTTTGTTTCATGCTTCAAAGTTTGCTCGCTCGTAACAGCCGAGCCTTCCAATATCGTATATACAGTCCCTCGCATCACGCCGAAAAGTTGTGAATGAATAATTTTCGCATTAAACTTTCCGGGTGTCCCGTGTCTGCTGCTCCTTTTCGCATTCGTCGTTGCGCGATGTCTTCTCGGTGCCTCGGCTGGCAGATCTGCGAGGAAAATTGTTATGATGCGCCCAAAAGCAAACAGAGTCGAATTGTTTGTCCCCTGATGGAGGGAGGCAGTAAAAGAAAATTAAATTATTATCTAATTTATTTCTTCTTTGTTAATCAGTTTTGTGATTAAGGCTTAATTGGTGGGCCTTATTGTGGGATACTATCGGGATTACAGTTTTTGTAAACCTTTGAAGCTTTTATTCTGTTTAAGGTGTTCAATTAACCAGTTTTGTGGCAAGATTTGCCTTTTACATGTCATGAAGACAAGTTCGTATAACTACTTTATTTGTACGTGACACATACTGCAATGTTATCTTTTGATTTCCGAATATACTAACACTGTCACTGTTGCATTAAGGACATAGTTGGAAGAGTACCACAATGGCAGCCAATATGGCACTAGACCTTCCACGGGCCGATTCTTTCGCATGATGATTAGGCTTCTCAGAAGGCATCAGTGAAACGTGCAATTCAACAAAATACCCAGAATTTTTCTGTGATATCTATCGCACCAGGGGCAGATACTTCTAGTCTAGTCTAGTCTACACTATCGTACCAGGGGCAGATACTTCATACAAAAAGTGTGACATGAGGGTGAGTGGAGTATTTTTTTTTTTTTTTTTTTTTACAAGGGAGAATGCATTTACACACTAACCCAGTACACGTGCATTGTAGTTGCCAAACTACCACACGGAAGTGTACTGGAGTGTCGGACTCGACCATACCGGTAATACCGACTAAACTCCCTTGGGCTCCACCATTGTTTCCCCCAGGAACTACCTCGCAGTACTACTTCTGGGGGGATGGCAGTACTAAGCGTACTCGCTCATTATCGCTCACACAGGCACTCGTCCCACGCGAGACTGACTTGGGTGCTCGCACACCATTCACTCCATTTGAGTCTTACTTGGATGCTCTCACGGGC
This sequence comes from Armigeres subalbatus, assembly GCF_024139115.2. NCBI lineage: Eukaryota > Metazoa > Arthropoda > Insecta > Diptera > Culicidae > Armigeres > Armigeres subalbatus. The sequence goes on from NC_085141.1 coordinate 395,294,708, forward strand.
GCTCCGCTGCCGTTCCTCGAGGTGTCAATAGCGGTAACTGCCTGGGCCTACAGATATTACGCTACGACACTCCTGCCTCAGCACGACCAGATCAATCACACCACTGCCGAAGCAGACCACACGCTACCCTGCCGAAGCAGGGACACTCCCCATGCACCACATGTGCACAACTGTAGGTGTGTGGGTACAACCCACTGCTACCCTGCCGCCAAAGCAGCTTCTCCAAAGACCATTCGCTCCATGTGACCCTTTTTCGGGTGCTCACTCTAACACTCCACTGCCATGCCTCGAGGTGTCGATAGGTACCTCGACTCCTACCTCAGCATGTGCAGTCCATACTCAGACTTCTGCTGCGCTTCGAGGTGTCAATAGCAATAACTGCCTGGGAGTTACAGTTATTACGCTACGACACTCCTGCCTCAGCACGAGCAGATCAATCACACCACTGCCGAAGCAGCTCACGCGCTACCCTACCGAAGTAGGTACACTCCACAACTCACTCTAACACTCCACTGCCATGCCTCGAGGTGTCGATAGCGGTATGTAGGGACCAATCAACGATACTACGCTACGACACTCTTACCTTAGCATGTGCAGTCCATACTCAGACTTCTGCTGCGCTTCGAGGTGACAATAGCGGTGACGCGCTATGACACTCCTGTCTCAGCACAACCAGATCACTCACTCCCTGCCGAAGCAGCTCACGCGCTACCCTACCGGAGTAGGGACACTCCCCATGCCAATTGGCACTCCCTGGGCTTGTGCTTTTGAAGCGGCACACAGTCGCTTTGATAGAGTCTGATTACGGGCACTTGTGGTTTTTTGGGAGGGATTTTAGCAGAGCCCACTGCTAAATCCCACCACGCCCTAGGCAGTTCTCCCTGACTCGCAGACAGCTGGGGAGGGGTCGTCAAGCCCTTGGACATGGTCCATGCTGTCCCTGCTGTCCCTGCTGCCCCCAGGGTGAGTGGAGTATAAAATGCTATATTTGCGTTACGTTATCAATGGATCTTTCCTGCGGTGCGGTTTTCGTTCACTGAAGTCTCTGGAATGTTGCTTTCAGCTATGTGAGTTCTCTTTTCGCCAGCGTTTGGAGGGGAAGCGCCGTAGCCAGTGTAATAAAAGGTTTAGTTTCCCATACTAGTTTTCATACAAACTTGAACCGGCTTGCACTCAACCAGTTTTTGTTCAAATCGGTTTTTTGAGGATACTCGGAGCATGGGACGGAATCGACTAAGCGTGGTGGTGCTGGGTCGTTTTTTGAACCACCCTACTAATATTCTTTGTTTTTTTTTTATAAATACGACACCAATACTACTACAGTATATGAAAGTTTTTATTGTACCAATACTATCAAAGCTTTGTTTTGGCACAGAGAACAGACATGGAGGCTCGAACAAAATTTCTTGCAAAACATGTGTAAAGAAATACACCGAACCTCAACGCCATCGACGTCGACATTGCAACTCCCCATCTCTTTTTTTTTTTTTTTTTTTTTTTTTTTGTCCAAAATTTATTCTTTATTCTTTATTCTTTATTATTTCTTAATTCAACGGACTAGTATTAGTCTAATTGAATAATTCTAATTCTAATAAAAATAAACTTCACAAATTTTGCACTGGCAGTATCTTACATCACTAAACTGTTAAAATTACTCACAACTTCAAAACACAACATAAAATTAGACGCTAGCTTTTCATTAAATATAATAAGAAAAACAACAATATAAGTGATCGATACAAAAATATAGCAAACTAACTATCATCTGGTTTCCAGGTACATTGTCTCTGCCTAAACTCACGAGATTTAACATTTCTTGGCCACGTAGACGGCATCATAGCAATTGATTTCCATTTCCGATTCAATACAATTTTGAATGAGATATAATCTAGAGAGCTGGTATCGACCCATCGCGGTACTAATTTCCTAATACTTTTGCATTCAGTATCACAGGCACCCAGACATCTAGATACCATCACTTGAACGTCATCTTCAGAGACACTGCTGTCGATATTTGTAAGCAATAATGCGAAACTATCATTAGCACTATTTGATACTCTCGCAGAATCATCCAGAGCTGTTTGATCTGATGAACCAGATGTAAACGGATCACTACAAACGATTTGATTTGGAGTAGAGTGTTTCATAACAGTATCCAAGTTGCATTCTCCATTCGAAGAGAGCATAGACATTATTGAATCAACTTTTGCCTTGAGCTCAATAATGTCATCATGAAGTACACATTTCGGGCCCACAGATTTTTGAACGTTTGCGGTTGATACGTTTCTCTCCTTTTTCTCATTCCTCCACTGTACGAACTCAGTAAAACAATCATCACACAACCAAAAGCTGTTTCTGTACGGCGGCGACACAGCAGCAAGTTGTTCTTTGTTCAACCCAACACAAGTAGCGTGGTAAACTTCGGCGCACGTTCCATTACAATAGATGTGAGGCTGTTCTTTCGTTATGACGGGATGGTGGCACTTTTTGCAATCCATAGCGATCTTGAAGCAACTATATTTTCTAGTTTTCACACGATACGGCGGCCAGATAGAGGTGTTGAGATATTGAAATCACGAGTTTCAACTAAAATCATTTTTTTTTGCGATTTCAAATTACAAAATCAACAAAAAATACAAGTCAGACTGAAGAGCAAAATAATAGTCGACCGATCAGCACAACACAGCACAACACATGTTTTTGACAACACGATGGCGCTGGTATGCTCTTGCATGCATAACGACACTAGCGCACAGTGGCATTTTTTGATGACGCTAGCGCTGATTATGCACGGGATAACGGCGACATTCCAAAGTTATTTCAAAATGAACAGTAAAAAGTTATCACAACATGGTGAGTGCAGCTTCAACGTCTGTTCTCTGTGGTTTTGGTACTCAAACCACCTTCGCCTTAACACAATTGCGGCTACGAAATGGTGAGACGACATCTGGGAAGAAGCGTCAAACATAGCTCTGGCCATAGCTCACAAGTTCCAATTGAATCGTCCAAAGCCAGAATCACCAGTCGACCACACAACAATGGGGAAAAAGGGAATTCCTTTTCTGGGAGGGCCTTCGTTGAAGAGACAGTGTTGCTGCTTTGGAAATGCGTCGAAAATATGTGCACCGATGACTACTAAACCGTTATGATCGTTTCGTATCTATGAAGACTACCTGCGTAAGCACTCAAACACTCTGTTGTCGATACCAGCAGAGAGTGTGCCATTGCATAGTTCCAGTTGCCAACCATTCATTTCATTTATTTAGTTAACATCTAAACAGATAACACTGAATCAACAATTTGACGCCACAATGCACGGTTCGAGCCCGCATCTCTCCATCCTCGGATACGCCCCACGCTCGCCAAGTCGTTTTGCACCTGGTCTGCCCATCTCGCTCGCTGCGCTCCACGCCGTCTCGTACCTGCCGGATCGGAAGCGAACACCATCTTTGCAGGGTTGCTGTCCGGCATTCTTGCAACATGTCCTGCCCATCGTACCCTTCCGGCTTTAGCTACCTTCTGGATACTGGGTTCGCCGTAGAGTTGGGCGAGGTCATGGTTCATTCTTCGCCGCCACACACCGTCTTCTCGCACACCGCCAAAGATGGTCCTAAGCACCCGTCTCTCGAATACTCCGAGTGCTTGCAAGTCCTCCTCGAGCATTGTCCATGTTTCATGTCCGTAGAGGACAACCGGTCTTATAAGCGTCTCGTACATGACACATTTGGTGCGGTGGCGAATCTTTTTCGACCGCAGTTTCTTCTGGAGCCCGTAGTAGGTCCGACTTCCACAGATGATGCGCCTTCGTATTTCACGACTAACGTTGTTGTCAGCCGTTAGCAAGGATCCAAGGTAGATGAATTCCTTGACCACCTCGAAGGTATCCCCGTCTATCGTAACACTGCTTCAATGGCGGGCCCAGTCGCGCACGGTTCCGCCCACAAGCATGTACTTTGTCTTTGACGCATTCACCACTAGTCCAACTTTTGTTGCTTCACGTTTCAGGCGGGTGTACAGTTCTGCCACCTTTGCAAATGTTCGCCGACGATGTCCATGTCATCCGCGAAGCAAATAAATTGACTGGATCTGTTGAAAATCGTACCCCGGCTGTTACACCCGGCTATCCGCATGACACCTTCTACCGCAATGTTGAACAACAGGCACGAAAGTCCATCACCTTGTCTTAGTCCCCGGCGCGATTCGATCGAACTGGAGTGCCCGCCCGAAATCTTCACACAATTTTGCACACCATCCACCGTTGCTTTGATAGTCTGGTAAGCTTCCCAGGGAAGCTGTTCTCGTCCATAATTTGCAGATGGTGCGTTGGGACCTGGTATTCACGGCATTTTTGAAGGATTTGCCGTACAGTAAAGATCTGATCCGTTGTCGAGCGGCCGTCAACGAAGCCGGCTTGGTAACTTCCCACGAACTCGTTCACTAATGGTGACAGACGACGGAAGATGATCTGGGATATCACTTTGTAGGCGGCATTAAGGATGGTAATCGCTCGAAAGTTCTCACACTCCAGTTTGTCGCCTTTCTTGTAGATGGGGCATATAACCCCTTCCTTCCACTCCTCCGGTAGCTGTTCGGTTTCCCAGATTCTGACTATCAGTTTGTGCAGGCAAGTGGCCAGCTTTTCCGGGCCCATCTTGATGAGCTCAGCTCCGATACCATCCTTACCAGCTGCTTTATTGGTCTTTAGCTGTTGAATGGCATCCTTAACTTCCCTCAAGGTGGGGGCTGGTTGGCTTCCATCGTCCGCTGAACTGACGTAGTCATCTCCTTCGCTGTCTTGACTTTCACTGCCTGTACTCTCAGCGCCATTCAGATGTTCCTCGTAGTGCTGCTTTCACCTTTCGATCACCACACGTTCGTCCGTCAAGATGGCCCCATTCTTATCCCGGCACATTTCGGCTCACGGCACGAAGCCTTTGCGGGATGCGTTGAGCTTCTGATAGAACTTGCGTGTTTCTTGAGAATGGCACAGCTGTTCCATCTCCTCGCACTCCGCTTCTTCCAGGCGGCGTTTCTTCTCCTGAAAAAGGCGGGTCTGCTGTCTCCGCTTCCGTCTATAACGTTCCACGTTCTGCCGGGTACCTTGCTGCAGCGCGACTGCCCGCGCTGCGTCCTTCTCCTCCAGAATTTGTCTTTACTCTTTGTCGAACCAATTGTTTTGACTGTATTTCAGCAGTCCTCACGAGGGGCCCCATCGAACTCACCCTCTTCCGGCAACGCTGCCTCGAGATGCTGCGCGTATGCAGTGGCGACATCAGGTTGCTTCAGTCGCTCTAGGTCGTACGGCGGCGGTCGTCGGTACCGAACATTGTTGATGACGGATAGTTTTGGGCGCAGTTTAACCATCACCAGATAGTGGTCAGAGTCGATGTTAGCGCCACGATATGTCCTGACGTCGATAATGTCGGAGAAGTGCCGTCCATCAATCAGAACGTGGTCGATTTGTGATTCAGTCTGCAGTGGTGATCTCCAATTGTACCGATACGGGAGACTGTGTTGGAAGTAGGTGCTGCGAATGGCCATATTCTTGGAGGCGGCGAAATCAATTAGTCGTAGGCCGTTTTCGTTCGTCAGCCAGTGGGCGCTGAACTTTCCAATAGTCGATCTAAACTCCTCCTCTTGGCCAACCTGAGCGTTCAAATCTTCTATGATGATTTTGACGTCGTGGCTTAGGCAGCTGTCGTACTCACGTTCCAGCTGCGCGTAGAATGCGTCCTTATCAGTGCTTCCGGAGTGTGGGCTATGGAAGTTGATTATGCTGAAGTTGAAGAACCGGCCTTTGATCCTCAACCTGCACACTCTTTCATTGATCGGCCACCATCCGATCACGCGCCTTTGCATATCGCCCATCACTATGAAAGCTGTTCCCAGCTCGTGTGTGTTGCCGCAGCTCTGATAGATGGTATAATTACCTCTAGACGTTCGCTCCATTGATCCCTTCCAACAAACCTCCTGCAGCGCTACGATGCCGAATCCACGGTCCTTGAGCACATCGGCGAGTATGCGTGTGCTCCCGATGAAGTTGAGAGATTTGCAGTTCCACGAACCGAGTTTCCAATCGTTAGTCCCTTTTCGTCGCAGTGGTCTTCGCCGATGGTTCCGGTCCGTACTCTCTTGTTGATTGTTCGTTGCTTATGTTTTTTAAACGCTGGTTTGCAGGGCCTGACACTAAACCACCTAAATTTCCGGAGGACCATTCCTCCTTATTCCCGGTGGACCATGGTGCACAGTTTCACTATGAGTCCCTCGCTGGCACTCGGACGATGATCAGCCGCCCCTAACATGGAGAACAGACGCTGTTGTGAGCCGATCCTGACATGGAGAACAGACGCTCAATAAGATTTGCACCTCCGGAGAGGAGCAAACCCCCCCCCTTCCCTGTCAGCATACGACCATAGTTCCCACCGGGGTTGGTTACCCGATCTTCCCTAAGGTTGCTCGTATCCCGGCCAGCACCGCGGGGAGGTAGGGATAGGAGTTGCTGGGTAAGAGGCTAAGGACCGCGAGATGGGGTCTATTTTATTCCTTCAGGTACGCGAAGTACCAATGGTACGCTTTCCCAAGCATTTGCCATGCCCAGTTGCCAACCAACGTGGGTCAATAATGGAATTCCCAGTACAGTCGTAGGGGGTACAGTGCCAGCTACTGTATCCAGCGGTCTAGTGCATACCACATTCCAACCACATTCAGCATTCCAGCGCGTTCATGGCAGAGCTGGTGGTTATGGCTTCCGATGTTACACTTCCATTAGAAGCTATAAGCTTCAATACCAAGAACCAGAAACCGCTAAAAGATAAACCGAAATTATTCGTACACTCGGATAATCCACCGGAACGGAAATTGCAAGAACGCGTATACTTTGAAAACGCAAATCATGAAATCGCGCAGTGTAGGCTGTTCAAAGCGCTCGAAATCGACGCCAATTTGAAAGCGGTAAAACAGAAAAACCTCTGTAGAAGTTGCCTGGTACCGCATTGAAAGTGGCCATGTTGCACGAAAAAGGAGTGCGGGGTAGACGGTTGCAGGATCCATCATCACACTCTTTTGCATTCATCAAGGAGTACATCGCTGACAACCGCAGAATTGCGTACTATGGGTTCAATCGGGAATGCTTCGAATGTAGTGCATCAGAATCTTCATTGTGCGATGCCCTACTCCTTGTTCCGATATCTGCCGGTAACTATACAAGGTAATGGCCAGCAAATCCGTACATATGCCTTTTAGGATGACGGGTCTTCATCAACGCTTCTCGAATCTAACATCGCTTCGGCACTTGGCATCACGGGGATAACTGACAGCCTCTGTTTGAGTTGGACAGGCAACATTTCGAGGGAAGAAAAAGAATCACAACGTGTCAGCCTTATTATCTGCGGCGGATCAGAATACGACACGAGGATAAACAAGCCCAGCGCTTCCTATTTCGATAGCATCCAGAGTCGGCACCACAGATATACGTAATGAACGTTGCTACATGTGGTGCAACATGCTCGCCATGTCTGGCGCAGTTCATCAAAAACAAAAATGCCAACCATTTCACGGAATCATTCCCTCGGGCGGTGAAGGCTATCACGGAAAACCACTACGTGGATGATCTTTTAGATAGCATAGACACGGTAGAAGAAGCAGTGATGTTGATCAACGAAGTGAAACAAATCCACTCGTATGCTGGTTTCGAAATCCGCAATTTCTGTTCCAATTCGGCAGCAGTTCTTGGTAGTATCGGAGAACCGGGTGCCCCAGCGGAGGAATCCTCAAATCTTGAAAATAATCTTGGGACAGAGAGTGTTCTTGGATTGGTTTGGAGACCGACTGCCCAAGTAACATTTTAAGTTTTATAACGCTCTTGAAGACCATAATTTACTCTTCAAGAGTTTTATAAAACCAGTATTAAACCAAAATGTTACTAGGGTGAGGACGTATTAACCGTCGACCTGAGCTATATGAAGGAAGAAATCAAAAAGCTGATTGCAGATTCAGCGGCACCCACCAAACATCAGGTTCTGCATACCGTGATGTCGTTATTCGACCCACTGGGACTTCGTAGTGCATGGTAAGATTCTTATGCAGCAGATCTGGACATGCGGAACAGACTGGGATGAACCCGTTGCAGGAGAGTTGTTGCCAAAATGGCGTTGTTGGTGTATGTACTATGTACATTCAGCGGCTTGAAGAAGTGACTGTGCCTCGTTGTTTCCTCAAAGGGATGAACAGCTATGCCCTCGAAGACGTCGAGGCCCATTTATTTGTGGATGCCAGTGAGGCGGCTTGAGCTGCGGTTTTGTATTTACGATGCGTTCAGAACGGTGTTCCCAAATGTGCTCTAATAGCGGGCAAAACAAAAGTCGCTGCGCTAAAACTGATCTCTGTACCCCGCTTGGAGGTGCAAGCGGCTATGATAGGAACGAGGATGATGGACTCTGTGTTGCGGTCTTTGGATATCCATGTTAGCAGGCTCTATCTCTGGTATGACTCCTCCACCGTTATTTGTTGGTTGCGATCCGATAGCCGCCGATATCATCAGTTTGTGGCTGTCCGAGTGGGGAAGATCCTCACGTTAACCAGTGCGAATGAGTGGCACTATGTGCCATCGAAAATAAACATCGCCGACGCAGCCACGAAATGGAAAGAAGGCCCCAACTTCGATCCGAACGATTCGTGGTTCATCGCACCGGAATTTCTGCGCAAGTCCCGGGATGAATGGCCAATGGAACGGTGTCAGGCCATTAGGCCGAAGGCCATTTGGCCGAAGGTCAGTAGGCCGAATGGTCATTAGGCCGAACGGTCATTAGGCCGAATGGCCATTAGGCCGAATTAGTAGAAAGAAGCGAAAAGTGAAAAATGAGAAGTTCTTTCTTCACCTTACCCCTTCTTCCATCTACCTTCTTCCTTCTCCCTTCTTCGTTCTCCCTTCTTGTATCTTCCTTCATCTATCTGTCTTCTTCCATCTTCCTTCTTCCTCCTCCCTTCTTCCTTCTTCCTTTTTCATTCTTCCTTCTCCTTCTTCCTTCTTCCTTCTCCCCTCTTCTTTCTTCCTTCTTTCTTCTTCCTTCTTCCTTCTTTCTTATTCCTTCTTCCTCCTCCCATCTTACTTCTTCCTTTTTCCTTCTTCCTTTTTCCTTCTTCCTTCTTTGTTCTTCCTTCTTCCTTTTTCCTTCTTCCTTCTTCCTTCTTCTTTTTTCCTTCTTCCTTCTTTCTTCTTCCTTCTTCCTTCTTCCTCCTCCCATCTTACTTCTTCCTTTTTCCTTCTTCCTTCTTCCTTTTTCCTTCTTCCTTCTTTGTTCTTCCTTCTTCCTTTTTCCCTCTGCCTTCTTCCTTCATCTTTTTTCCTTCTTCCTTCTTCCTTCTATCTTCTTCCTTCTTCACTCTTCCTTCTTCCTTCTTCATTCTTTCTTCTTCCTTCTTCCTATTTCCTTCTTCCTTCTTTCTAATTCCTTTCTCTTCTTTCTTTTACCTTCTTCCTTCTTCCTTCTTCCTTCTTCCTTCTTTCTTCTTCCTTCTTCCTTCTTCCTTCTTCCTTCTTCCTTCTTTCTACTTCCTTCTTTCTTCTTCTTTCTTCCTTCTTACTTCTTCATACTTTTTTCTTCCTTCTTCCTTCTCCTTCATCCCTCTTCCTTCTTCCTTCTTCCTTCTTCCTTCTTCTTTCTTCTTTCTTCCTTCTCCCTTCTCTCTTCTTCCTTCTTCGTTCTTCCTTCTTCCTAATTCCTTCTTCCTTCTTCCTTTTACCTTCTTCCTTCTTCCTTCATCCTTTTTCCTTCTTCCTTCTTCCTTCTTTTTTCTTCCTTCTTCCTTCTTCCTTCTTCCTTCTTCCTTCTTCCTTCTTCCTTCTTCCTTCTTCCTTCTTTTTTCTTCTTTCTTCCTTCTTACTTCTTCATACTTTTTTCTTCCTTCTTCCTTCTTCCTTCATCCCTCTTCCTTCTTCCTTCTTCCTTCTTTCTTCTTCCTTCTTTCTTCTTCCTTCTTCTTCCTTCTTCCTTCTTCCTTCTTCTTCCTTCCTTCTTCCTTCTCCCTTCTTTCTTCTTCCTTCTTCCTTCTTCCTTCATCCTTCTTTCTTCCTCCTTCTTCCTTCTTCTCCATTCTACTTCTTCCTCACTTCGCACTACTCACATCTCACTCCCTAGTTCTCATTCGGCCTAATGACCGTTCGGCCTAATGACCATTCGGCCTAATGGCCTTCGGCCTAATGACCTTCGGCCTAACGGCGTTCGGCCTAATGACCCAGCATCCAATGGAACCTGCGCAAAATGGATCAGAAACTGAAACAGAACTACGCTCTGTATTCCTATACCATGAAACAGTGCCTCGACCGTTATTGGATTTTAACAGGTTCTCCAACTGGCTCCGCCTTGTGAGGACAGCGGCTTATGTGCTGCGAGCAATGCGCAGATTCAGGGGCGAAAAGTTCCTCCGTCCTAAAGTCTTCTTAAAGAAGGACATTTTAGGACAGAGAACATGATATGGCGTCAGGTACAGAACGAAGCGTACCCGGACGAGTACGCAATCCTTCAGCGGAAGTTAACACAGCTCTCAAATCCAGTTTCAATCCCGAAGTCGAGTTCGCTGTATTGGCTTTCAGCATTTGTAGACGAATTTTGTGTGGTTCGAATGAATAGTAGGCTGAGTGCAGAGCAAACCTTATCGTCACGGTATACAGACAACAAGGTAGGCTCGTAAGGAAAATGACACTTCAACAGTGACGCATATTTTATCGCCACATGTTGGAGTGCAAAAGTAAGCATGCTGAGACCATATAGCATCGTCTCGGTTCAGCTTGTGCGAAGATAGTACTTACGTCACATGATTACATTCAATTTGAATGTTTACATGCGTGCTGAGCCTGCCTTGTTTTTTGTATGCCGTGCCTTATCGTATGGATTGAGGCATCCGATTCTACTTCCAAGACAGCATCCGGTGGTTCACCTAATGGAGGAATATTATTGCAAATTTTGCGCCGTGTTTGACTCCCAAGCAAAAAATATTGTACCACCATAATATGTTCCCACCAGTTTCTCCATATATGGATGACGTCTCCACTGCAAGAAAGAGCTGTTTGGGGTGTGAGATAAGGTGCAAGAATGATGTTTTGGATTGTGCTTTCGCTAATTTCTATAGAATTGGACGTGTGAGCATTTGTTTTGGTACTTCTACAAATTTGCACGGTAGTCTATTCTTCGGTGAGAAAAGCAATACCATCGACGATATTTGCACGGTAACGCAGAAACGGTTTGTAATGAGATGCGCCAAAATTTCTTCATACCAGGGTTGCGAATCCTTATATCCGTCAAGTGTTAAGGCTCTATAAACCGTAATCAATCCGACAATGACGATGATTTCATTCGATTCCGCACTAATACTAATAAAGTTTTGAACTAAATTCAATATTTTGGGGCTATACACGGACTTACCCTCCATCATAATATATTCATATTAATTTTTCACTCATCAAAACTAGCCATTACTGAGGAATTGCTGGAAAAACGCTGAAAACTGCGTTTTTCCTAGGCCGATATTCGTATGTTCATCGAACGCATACTAATGTTCAAACGTTCGGATCAAACACATACACATTCACTTAATTTTTCACTTGATCTTTTCCCATTGTTTCCTTGATTTTATCACTCCTAAAACATATTCACCAACTGAGTTTCAAGTTTTTCTTCAATGTTGACTACCAATTAATTCACTTCACGCCCAAAAACTGTCGAAAACTGCTGTCCAAAAATCGAAGTGAGAGACAAATTTGACGACCGTATTGTGAATGCAATAAAATGCGGAAGACTCAAATTCACTAGCGCAATAAGTGAAATGGTGAGTACAAAATCTACGCGATGTAACTTCATTCAATCCGAGCAATACAACGTATACGCCAGCCAACACGCAAACAAAGATGTGCATACACAAGAGAATAATCATCTCTTCACCGTTGCCAGATTTATTTATTGGAAAAAATCATTGCTGTTTGTCGAACAATAAAACCAAAAATAAATATTTGAACATGTTATGTAAGCTTCTATTACATTCCAAGTGGTGTTTAAAAATTTTTAAATCGATAAATACCGATATATTTGATTCACCATGAACATGTCTTATGATAAGAAATGAACAATTCGTCAAGTCTGGCAACATTATGCATCAGCTGGCATATTTTTACCACCCCATTTCCAACCACCCCAGTTGTAAACAACATTTATTTATCGTTGCTGCACTTTTTCGTACCAATTGCATCACTATTACAAACAAGTGATCATTCATTAATTTTCAAAACATTGTGATGGAGTCTTGAGCCTTAAAGCAGTGTTTAACTTATCGTATCAAGAAGCCGGTCCCTAGCCTCCTATGATGGCTCCTCTACCCCAAGCTCGAACTCAAACTATGGTAAGGCCATTCACTCACACGGGAGTGGACTACTTTGGACCGATAATGGTTAAGCAAGGGCGAAGCTTAGTGAAAAGGTGGGTGGCTTTGTTCACATGGCTCACAGTGCGTGCCGTCCACCTGCATTGTCTATCCACTCAATCGTGCATAATGGCCATAAGACGCTTCGTGGTTCGCCGAGGTGCTCCAGAAGCGTTCTATAGCGACAATGGCACAAACTTCATAGGTGCGAGTAATCTTCTGGCAAAGCAAATTTAGGACATTCAGGAAGACTGTGCGGTAACATTTACCAACTCAACCACAAGTTGGAATTTCAATCCACTAGCGGCATCCCATATGGGAACGAATGGTGCGTTTCATTAAAACGACTATGCAGGCTATTTCTGACCATCCCCATCATCCGAGCGATGAAATTCTGGAAACGGTGGCCTTGGAAGCAGAATCAATAGCAACTCTAGGCCGCTTACGTATATACCATTGGATTCATTGGAAGAGGAGTCTCTCACGCTAAACCACTTATGACTCTTTGGTACAAAAGGTGTAACACAGCCAGCGACACCAACTACTGTGGCAGGAAATATTTACCGGGACAGCTGGCGGCTCGCACAATACTTAGTCAACCACTTCTGGCCCGCTGGGTTCGTGAATACTTGCCAACCATAACCAGGCGTACCAAGTGGTTTGACCCAGAGACATTGGAGCCAGGAGACGTTGTGCTGATCGTTGACGAGGAGAAGCGAAATGGCTGGATACTAGGACGTATAGCTGATGTTACGAAAGCAGCCGATTGACAAGTCCGGCGTGCAGTCGTACGGACGAAGAATGGATTGGTAATGCGACCTGTGGTGAAGCTGGCTCTCCTAGACCTTCGGACATCCGGACGGTCCGGAACTACACGGGAGGGGGGATGTTGCGGAACCACTGAGCACAACGGAGTGTGTTCGGTACCGCACGTAGATGTCGGGACAGATCATATGACAAACAGCATGACGTTACAGTGACATGTGTCAGAGGAAGGTGATTAGCGAAAAACGTGAATCATATCAGTACAGCCGTAAAATATTCTTATTAATAAACAAATTGTAGTTAATTATCGAAGTCAGAAATAGTTTCCAAAGTAAGAATTTGATACTAAGGGAAAAGGTGCCACATAAGTGAATTGGTAGCAGATTTAAAGCTTCGGCCCATCGAATTTTTCGGCAATATGAGTAGTTCGGCCGAACAACACTTTGGGCCTTATAACTATTTCGGTCAAATATCTTTTTTGCCAAACGACCATTTCGTCCAAAACGTCACTTTGTGCTAAATGACCTTTTACACAAGACTACCTTTTCGGCTAAATGACCTGTTCTGTCAAACGACATCATTGGTCATATGGCTATCTCTCCCAAATGATTTTCGATCAGACGAGTTCCGGTCAAATGATTAGTTCGGCAATGACATGTCCGACCAGCTTTTAGCTTTATGGCCTTCGGCCAAACGGCTCCCTCCCTTAAAAATTTTGACTTGAAAGTGAAATTCTTTGAGTTTTGAAGGGAAATCCTTGAGAATTTCGACATAATTTAATAAAATTTCCAAAGGGAATTCTTTAGCCTTTTCACAAGAAATTGTTCAAAATTTGCACGGATATTTTTTTTTTAATGTTCATGGGAAATTGTTCGGAATTTTCTGAAATTTGCACCTAATTTTCTGGAAAGAGCACCTAAATTATCCATAAATTCCACGGTAAGCTCTTCCAAATTTTTAACGTAAATTTACTCAGGATTTGAACTGCAGTACTTTCGGCATTTCAAAAGCAATTCTTTAGATTTCGACGAAAAACTCTTCGGAATTTCCATTGAAAGTTCTTCTTAGTCTTTATGGAAAGCTTTTTCGAAATTTCACCGGAAAAATTGTATGGAATTTTCAAAAGAAATCCTCTGGAATTTTAATTTTGTTTTGGGAATATAAGCAGGGAAATTATACGGAAATTTCACTGTTTGCTGCGGATTTCTGCAAATTTCAATCGGCGTGAAAAGAAAACTGTAGATCAGTGGCGTGATGCTTTTCAAATGGCGACCTATTGCAAAAATGTCGGTGGCGGCATGATCCCATAAACTGTTGGCGATGGTGCACACCTCTAGCCACCGTGTGCTCCTCCGGAAGATCCCACAAAAAGGCAAATCTGCGAATTGCATCGAAAAAGGACCAGAATTTTATAAATGCATTTGTTTTCATATTCTGAGTATGGATTTTATGTTGTGACCTAAACATATTAGCTATGGCCCTCCGGAAGATCCGGAACATCCAGCAAATGCCAAGTTTTTAAATATCATTGCAAAGCACCATTTGCGATGACATTATTAGAATGGAAATTATTTCATTTCATTTATTCAAACTAACGCAAATGTTTCTAAAAAACCCAGAATAATCCACCTAGCGGCGATGGTGCCTTTCTCGTGGAACACATGAAAAGTAACAAGAAAAGCACATAAGATAGGTCAAAATGGCACTTTAGGGAGATAGACTTAGTTATTTCCATCAATTCATATTTATTTGCGTTCACTTGAAAAAAATTTCGATTTTGATTTTTTTTCCAAGGACTCTTGGACTTGGGACTCTTGGGAAAAATGGGGAAAAAATCAATGTTTCTTCATTAACTCCAGAACGCACCGGCCGATTGGGCCAATTTTCAATAGCAAAAAATAAGGAAGGATTCTGCGTCGAATGCAACCTGTTGCAAGCAAATTGGATAAGGCTAAGTACAAAAAAGTGTGTCTCACATTTGTTTGTACACACACACATACATACATACATACACATACAGACGGCTAGGATTGCCTTGATTTTTGTTATGTTGTGCCAAACACGACTAATATATTATCTTTTTATGATGGGTAAATATATGACTTCGGATAATCGAGCCATTTTCTCCAGAGATGGCATTTCACCACAGTGTTTGCACTGTAGCGCATGAGAAATGCAAAAAAATGAGCCTGCAAACAATACTCACCACACTTTATGCGACCCACTCTTTCTTTCGCTGGTGAGTTTATCGAACGCCGGTGAGTGTAGGGGCCTGCATGCTACAGTGCATGTGTACCAAACTTGTGTTTAGAAAAACGCTCGCACGTGCTCGGCTGCGTATTCACTGCCGTGTACACGCCAGTGTACGCTCTTTCAGGATCGCAGCAGTAAATTGGTGCGATGTGGTAGAGATCGAATGATTTATTTTAACCGTTAAGACGTTCTCGATCCTGAAACGCTCATGCAGGCTCGCTCGTGCTGTGTACCACGAGCGATGATTTTTTCATAAATGTTGTACAAAATACATCACGCGTGCTCGAGTGTTAATTTCATTATAATGAATATTTAAGCTTTACTCCATAGATGGTCAGACGCTGGATTAATAGAAGAATAATGTTAAAATGGATACATTCAGTCAAACTATCGTTTTCATCAAATAAATGTAGCTGTTACTTTTCTAATTCTTCAATGGTTCTACATTTCAACCAGAACTTGGTATGCTTTTCAACTTCTTCTGAAAACATCCTAGGCCGGACCGAGAATCGGCCTTGTCATTTCAAGATTGGCAATCCTACGCCTTTTCTCGCAAAGCTAACTGGATACCCCAAAAAATGAAATGTAGATATTATTCAATTCATCAGAGATTAAATCTTAACTTAACTTAACTTAAATTTTAAGTTAATTGAACCAATGCATTATAAAGATAAGAACACTCTCCATCATCATGCGGATACAGTGGACAACGTTAACTTTACTATTGGTTATCCTCTTATGGCATGTTCAATGCATACACTAGGCCCAGGGAGTCGCGAATGTTTCCCACCCGAAAACATCCTAGACCGGACCGTGGATCGAGCTCGTTATCTCCGGATTGGCAATCCTATGCCTTTGCTCGCGGCTAACTGGAGATCCCTCACTCCATTCCTATTGACAAGAAATGAAGCACTCAATTTATGCAGATACATATTTCTTATATTCGAGGCTACTTTAGATTAAAGTTTCGCTATGTATATTCCTGGTTTACGCCATCTCCCAAAGGCACACGCCTTTTATTCAGTATCGGCTTCAATAAAATTTCTCGGGTTACAGCAATTCCTACAACTTTTTAATACCACCTAATTTTTCTTCGAATTGTGTATTGTTTCGTGCGGTCAACAAAAAGTATTATTAAATTCAAAGTGTTCGTAATTTTTATTACCTGAGAGATTATCAGGAACCTTCTTCTTCTTCTTCTTTAATGGCTCTTCATTCCAACTGGAACTTGGCCTACTTTTCAAATTAGTATTTTATTAGCATTTCCTCAGTTATTAATTGAAACCTTTCTATGCCCGCCATTGCATGAGTATGTATCTTGTGTGGTAAGTATAAGGATACACTATGCCCAGGGAGTCCAACCTGAAAACATCCTAGACCGGACCGAGAATCGAACTCGCCATCTCCGGATTGCCAATCCTACGCCTATGCTCGCAATGCTACTGGAGACCCTGAACCCTAGAAAATTAGTAAGCTTTGGCCTATCATGAAGTATAGTATTTATGGCGAATTTTAACTTATCTAGCCTAGACTGAGCAACTGTTTTGCTTTCTCGTATACCATGAAGTAGCGAAAAGCCAATATCATCTTCTTCTTATTGGCATTAGGGCCGTACACTTATTACATAAGCACTTAAAGGGGAAGGGGATCTGTCATTTTCTTACGCTCCGTATAAACGAAAAATAATTTAAGTGGGAAAAATCTTATATGAAGGGAGGAAGGGTTCGAAAAACCCAGAAAAAATGTTTATGTAATTAGTGTACGACCCCTTACTGCCACTGGGATTACCAAATTACAATTTTTGCATTCGTTTGCATGAGGCTAACACGATGATACTTTTATGCCCGATACTCAAAAATTTACTGGACCGGACCGGAAATCAAACCCAGCCACCTTCAGCATGGTCTTGCTTTGTACTCGCGCATCTCAGTGCATGGCTAAGGAAGCCCCGAAAAACCAATACAGACTCCATTCGATTTTGGCAACAACCATTCGATTTTGGCAAGACAATTTTTTATTTTATTTTTGATATTGCTTATAAACCACGTAAATAAAACAAATTGGTTAGACCCAAAAACCGACGTAAAAAAAGGCGAAAAATCGCTAAAGTTTTTTTAAGATAATCGCCTAAATGTCGAAACTTTCGTAAAAGAAATTGATTAGACCCGGAAACCGACAAAAAACAATTTAAGAAAAAAAAAAGCGTGATTTTTTGTTTGTTTTAACGTTAAATACAGACTATGGGTTCAAAAGCTATGGCCGAAATACTATTATTATAATATACGAGAAAGGTACCACCTAGGGGTGGATTTATCTGGGTTTTAAATTTAATTTACCCATTTGTTTTTGGAATAAAAACTCAGTCGGTACTTAAATGGTCGGGATTGGTGGTCATACTTAGCCATTTTCTTACGATCCGTATAAATAAAAAAATATTTGTATGGGAAAAATCTTACATAGGGGGAGGGGGTTGAAAAACCCAGAAAAATGCTTACGTAATTTGTGTACGGCCCCCAATGCGTAAATGGAACCTTACCTTAAAAATGCCTTTAAAAATATCACTAGAAGTAATGAATCCTATGTTGTGATTATCAAACACAATTCCACCCTGTAGGTATTCGAGGCCACTGTACATATATGGGATTTACGTAGGCTTCGAAGAGATTTGATGGAAATGGGGGGTTGCGGGTGGTATTCCCGGCACCGGCTGAAAAACTAAAAATAGCAACATTTGTTTGCCAAAATTCTTCTGTACTCTGTACTCCTTCGTTGTGCCCACTCGAGAATTTATGTTACAGCTACTTGCATTGGAACTTAAATATGTAGCGCAATACTATGTTGGGAATACCGGCTGATACCCTACATTGCCATTTTTGGCTTTTTTATTGGGTGACTTGATGTCTTGATGTGATTTCTCAAGCGAGTTTTTAGTTTCCAAATTCAATATCATAAATTACAGAAGGATTGTTATTCAAATGCAGTGAAGTTTGTTGCATACATAATTTAAAATTTAACATGGACAATGATTTTTTTTTGAAGTATTCCAAAATTTAAAAAATGGGTAAATTTGGTAAATTACCAAAATGTAACACCGAACCAATTTACCCCATATTTATTAGCAAAATTCGAGAAAACTTTGTCGTGATACGAAAGGCACTATGACCCTTGCTCAAATGCTTGGGATTCAATAAAAATGTTGTGCGTGACCTGAAAACTGGAAAAATCGAGTATGGAGTCGCAGTATGTCAGTCGCAAGAATCGTAAAAAAGATTAATTTTCTATGTGGTTGGTGATACTAGTGAAATTTACGTGAATTTTACTATTCATTGTAATTTCCAAATTCTTAATATGTATGTGGGAAAATGATTAATATTCTCGGCAGGCCTTTGCGCTTTAGTACACTCCTCTAAGGTTTGATGTCCACTAATTGTCCAGTCAACATAGCGTGCATGCTCTCTGCAGTACCCTGCATCGAAGGGGATCATGAATATATTTGTTTAAACTCGGTTTTTATTCCACGATGCTCCGCGATGCTTTTCGTTCAAGTGAGTTGAATGGAGGTGTTTAGACGTTTAATTCGAGTTCAATTCAAGCGTCTTGTCCAACCCACTTGCCTTGTATAGTAAAATTAGATTTTTCGATTTTTCGACCGAAAAAGTGCCGTGTGAGAAAATAATTCATTAGGGCAATCATAATGCTTTACATGCAAATGGATTAAGCTGAAAAACAAAAGACTTAAGAACATTCAATATTATTTCCTAAAAACATTCGCTACGAGCTGATCGGTTAATTCTATTAGCTCAGCAGTAATATTCACACAGAAATGCCACCGGCGTATACACGGCCGTGCGCGCGGCTGCGTATTTATCAGCGCTCACTGCAGTGCGTTTTAGGGCTCTTTTTCCACACTGCACTGTTCTGCTGTAGATTGTGCGCTCGGTTCATTTTGTTCGATCTTCTTTTATCACACACTTCTCCAAAGCTGTGGTGAATTCAAACGTAAGAGGCGCGCTCCCGTTCAATTGCAACGGTGCGTGTGAGTGTATTAAAATTTCTTTTCACCACACTGAGGAGATGGACATCTCTGTTCTCCGGTTGCAAGATTTATTATATCAAACTACGATTACAAGCCAATATTTTTTTATTTTCTGCCACCATAGGCTTCTAAAACAAATAGTGTATCGAATCCTTGCAACCGAATTACTTGATTTTCAGTACACAATTATCATCTGTAGATTTCTAATTACCTATGTAGAAAAATTTAAGTCATATGGTTGGAACGCGGCCGAGTATCAAACGTAGCGGACGGTAGTATTGGGTGTTACCAAAATAAGGACCATTTTTCTAAACGTTCTTTTGTCATCAATGCATGTAAGGACATTTTACTTTTGTTTGACTAAACATCAACACTTCATATAAGAAGCTAACATTTTGGGCGAAAGAATATAGTCACTTCGGAGCTAAGGCCTCAAGCTTCCCATTGGTGTTTACTGTTTATATTACTGCATACATTGACTTGAAATAAAAGTTCTTAACGAAAAACACATCAAGGCCCACAACCGGTGACCCACCCTTATGTAGGAATGAAATGAATAATACTATTACGCTAAACTAAAAACCAATGTTCTTGGGAGCAGTGTTGGGAAAAACTCAAAATCTCAAATCTCATAAACGATTCAAATCACTCGTGAGTTGAAACACACCCAGCTCAGCACCTAAAAAATCATGGCTTAGTGGAATCATCCATTTGAATCATCGTGGGGTTTCTTTTGTTCTCCTTTGTAAAATAACAGTAAATTAACGTTCAACAAATAGAACAATGAATATTCTTGCGTGTGTAAACAATAAATTGCATTGATTATGAACACTTTTTAGAGCGAAATGATTTTTTGGGAAATGAGTGAAATGATCCGTTTTGGCATGAAAAACTCAGCATTATTTTAAAATCGCAAACAAGTTATTTCGCGCGAGAGCGCTCAATGATTGAGTTTTATGATTGATTTTACCAACACTGCTTGGGAGTATTAATTTAAAAGCTTTCGTTTTCACGTCACTGATCAACACAATACCTCTTGAAAGCTTATGATAAAAATACATCGATTACGAATTTATCTTTTATTCTGATCATGTATCTAAAAAAATATTCTGATATTTTGAATGTAAAATTGGAGTTTCAATATGAAAAATAATTTAGGATTGCGACAGTTTGTATGCTATCGATACAGTGCATCACCAGCAGCAAACAGCTGCCCAACACATTCACCGAAGCATGATCCTTGAACACTCGATTATAATGATTTACCCCACGCCACGTCGCTCGCAGCACACAACATAATGCCATGGCATAAGCGCAAAAGGGTCCCCACCGAGAGGCAAAGGTTTTGAGGTGCAGGAGGGACACTCTTTTTCTTATATGTGTATAGCGCGCGCTGCTGTAGAACTTTAAACACATTTTCCGCTCCCGCAGCAGCAGCAACAGCAGTCAGCACCGATAGCAATTACAGCAACGACGAGAATCGGAATCGGATACCAGATGGTTGTTGTGGTCGAGTTGATCCTCGTCGGAGTTGCTTTTTTATTCTGTTGTACCTTACTGTTATTAATTCTTACGCGACTCTTCTGCGTTCCTTCGCTATCGCCGTGGATGCAACCAACCGTCTAGCGACAGCAGCGTGTTGCGCCTTACCAGTCGGTGGTGATGGAGGAGTGTTCGTAAGAACAAGGAACCTAAAACCGAACTGTATAAGTGATTCATTAACATATTAACTGAACTCGATTCAGCTGTCAGGCTGGTTGCTGCGGTGCCATCAGCTGTAGATCACCAGCGACGTCGCTCAGCGCCTTGGCTTTCTTTAGTTTTTTTGGTGCGTGTGGGACCTTTACGGATCAGCTGTAATAAAAACGGAATTTAATGGGACTGTAGTAGGAAAGCAGAAGAAAAGGATGAGGTCGTTCGCCCCAGGAGGTGAACTGTGTATAATTATGGATTTTGCTACTGTGACATATGGTTCAAACGCCAGTACACAGAGGAGAATGGTCCGCAATGTACAGTACATCTACGGTTGTTTGATTTTGAACACAATAGTAAACTCATATAAAAATTATTAAAATTTACTAGATTAGATATAACTTAAATTGACGATCTACAACTTTTGTATTGTGCTTTAACTCTAGCCTGGAACAAAACAGTATGAGGAAAAGAAGAAAAGACAATCAGGTACGAATATCTCGCAGCATACTGTCAATATTTCAAACAAAATTCAACGCCTGATACTCTTTATATTCAAGCGTAAGAAATGAATATCTACTGGAGCTGAAATGAATATTTTGAATTGTGGTTGATTTGTACCCACATATGAAGACTATTTAAGTTCATATACTGAAAAGACTTCTAAATATTGAGTCCATGCATTACAATGTAAAATTAAATTCATATTTTTAGATTTCAAATTGAGTATCAATGTGCCAAGCCGAAGTTCTAATTTGACACCGCGCACAACAATGCTGATACCGAGAGTCGTCGCTTGTTGCTGTTTGTACACAATACACATGTCGTCCTATTCATTCGTACAGTCAAGTTTGTAGAGGACTGGTTGATTGTGAAATCCTATAGACACTACCGAAGGAAGGGTCAAATAAAACGCACCAACGGTGGTGAAAAATGACTCAGTTGCTTATAAATAATGGTGAACGCATGGTTGTTTGTTTCTCTTAGCGAATTAGGCGACAATCTTACGAGTAAAATGAAAGAATCGAAAATCGTAAAATTTAGTGAAAATGAAGGAATTTTGCTAAATATTTTCATTGCAGCTTGATAATGAATAACTAATATTGAATTGCAATGATAATATCCGTTCAGAAATGTCTTACAGAAGGTTGTTTGAGTTATTTTATGAGCTAGGCCATTTTGCCCCTTGGGAGTGTTTTGCACTGTTCTCCCCTAATGGAAACATTCACTCAAAAAAGAAGTAGAGAATTGCACCATGCATTTTGGAGCAACCTTCCTAAATTCGAACGGTGTCTTCTGTTGAAATGTTGTACCCAAATACTTATATTACTTTTCTCTTTATTTTACAGGTATATGATACACCAATCGGAATTGTAAGTAATGCTGTTTTCAATTATCTTATAGATACATAATGCACGATAAAGTAAGATTGAATACGGTTTACGTTGTAGCAACTATTGTAATCAACATCGGTGCAACAAAAGATCGTACAGCAAATGGTTTTAAGACCCATAACAGTAGCATAAGTACTAGAATGCTAGAGGCACTGTAGTCATTAACCCTCTAAGACCCGGGACGAACGGATTTTTTTCAAATGGCTCGCATTCAGCACCTGATCGTTGGAATTCCTCGCGGTTTCGTTTGTGCTCAATGGGAATAGCTATATTTTTGCTCTGATACATTTTCAAATAAAAATTTTTGTTCAGGTCCGAGTTATTACTAAAAATAAGTGTGCGCGGGGGTGTTTTTTTTCTATAATTCTAACATCTCTTCAATATTCTGGACGTGTTCATGCCCAAAAAGATATTTGTAAAGATTTTTAGTCGATTCCGATGTTTTCACCATTTGAGTAGGGCAGGATTGACTGAATTCAGGGCCGCATTCAGGGGTTACAATGGTAGAGTATGGGCTAAAAATTCAATTACAATGAAATTTGCATGAGCATGCGGCTGCACAGATTAAAAAATCAGGAGTTTTAAATATTTAATTTTCAATTGAAATTGACTTTCTGAAATTCTTATCAGGGCCGGATTTAGGGGTCGAAATGGGGGTGACCAGGGGCCATATCACCAATTGCAATGAAACTGGGCATGCGACTGCTCAAACTTCATGAAAACACATCAGGAGCTCAAAGATTTCTGTTTGAATTTGAAATTGACCTTCTGTAATTTTGACCAGGGCCGGCTTGAGGGGTCCAAATGGGGAGAGCAAGGGCCATATCACCAAAAGCAATGGAACTGGGCATGCGACTGCTCAAACACCATGGAAACACATCAGGAGCTCAAAGAAATCTGTTTCAAATGGCAATTGATCTTCTGAAATTTCAACCAGGACCGGATTTAGGAGTGAAAAGTGGTGAAAAGGGCTATATCACCAAAAGCAATGAAACAGGGCATGCGACTGCTCAAACTTCATGAAAACACATCAGGTGCTCAAAGAACTCTGTTTGAATTTGAAATTGACCTTCTGAAATTTTGACCAGGAACGCATTCAGGGGTCTAATTGGGGAGAGGAAAGGCCATAAAACCAATTGCAATGAAACTGGGCATGCGACTGCTCAAACTTCATGAAAACCAGAGCGTTAATGAATAAAGCTTCCAATGAATGATTAAATTTTTTATGATTAAATCATTCAACTCTATGATTAAAGATTATGATTAATGATTAATTCATTTTCGAAAATGAATAATGATTATGATTAATGAATAAATTAATTTTTGACAATGATTAACGATTATGATTAATGAATAAAACGTTTGAAGTATGATTAATGATTACTGATCGTGATTAAATGTTGAGACAATATGTGTATGATTAATGATTAACGATCGATATGATTAATGATTAATGATTATGAATAATCAAATTAAATGATTTGCTTAGTGATCAATAATCAAGTAACCGTTCGACCAAATTATGTTTTTTTACCTTTAAAATTGTATGATTATGATTAAAGATTAATGAATAAAAGCGATGCATGCAATGATTAAAATTAATGATTAATGAATAAACTCAAAATAATCATGAATATGATTAGTGATTAATGATTAAATGCAAAAATCTATGATTAACGATTAGTGATTAATGATTGAATCGTATTTTTTGTATGATTATGATTAATGAATAATGATTAAATAACCCATTATTCATTAATCATGATTAAATCTATGATTAATCACTAATGCTCTGATGAAAACACATCAGGAGCACAAAGAACTCTGTTTGAATTTGAAATTGACCTTCTGAAATTTTGACCAGGGCCGGCTTCATGGGTCCAAATGGGGAGGGCAAGGGCCATATCACCAAAAGCAATGAAACTGGGCATGCGACTGCTCAAACACCATGGAAACACATCAGGAGCACAAAGAACTCTGTTTGAATTTGAAATTGACCTTCTGTAATTTTGACCAGGGCTGGATTTAGGAGTGAAAATGGGGAGGGCAGGGGCCATATCACCAATTGCAATGAAACAGGGCATGCGACTGCTCAAACTTCATGAAAACACATCAGCATCTCAAAGAACTCTGTTTGAATTTGAAATTGACTTTCTGAAATTTCAACCAGGGCCGGATTCAGGGGTGAAAATATGGAGAGCGGGCTGCTCAAACATCATGAAAACACATCAGGAGCTCAAAGTATTCTGATTGAACTTGAAACTGCTCTGATACAAATTTCAGGAATTTCTCCGGAAAATACTCCAGGAATTCCTCTAGAAGTTCCTCCGGGAATTCCTCCAAAAGTTCCTCCAGGAATTTCTCCGGAAGTTCCTCCAGGAATTCCTCCGGAAGTTCCTCCGGGAATTTCTCTGGAAGTTCCTCCAGGAATTCCTCCGGAAGTTCCTTCAGAAATTCCTCAGGAAGTTCCTCCAGCAATTCCTCCGGAAGTTCTTTCAGGAAATCCTCCGGAAAATCCTCCAAGAGTTTCTGCCGAAGTTTCTCCAGGAATTCCATTTGAAGTTCCTCCAGGAATTCCATCGGAAGTTCCTTCAGGAATTCCTTCGGAAGTTCCTTCAGGAATTCTCTCGGAAATTCCTCCAGGAATTTCTTCGGAAGTTCTTTCAAGAATTTTTCCAGAAGGTGCTCCAGGAAGTTCCACCAGGAATTCCTTCGGAAGTTCCACCAGGAATTCCTTCGGAAGTTTCTCCTGGAATTCCTCCAGAAGTTCATGCAGGAATTTCTGCAGAAGTTACTTCACGAATTCAGGAATTCTTTCGGAACTTTCAGAGATCCTCCAGGAATTTTTAACTTCCGAAGGAATTCCTGGTGGAACTTCCGAAGGAATTCCTGGTGGAACGACCGAAGAAATTCCTGGAGGAACTTCCGGAGGAATTCCTGGAGGAACTTCCGGAGGAATTCCTGGAGGAACTTCCGGAGTAATTCCTGGAGGAACTTCCGGAGGAATTCCTGGAGGAACTTCCGGAGGAATTCCTGGAGGAACTTCCGGAGGAATTCCTGGAGGAACTTCCGGAGGAATTCTTGGAGGAACTTCCGGAGGAATTCCTGGAGGAACTTCCGGAGGAATTCCTGGAGGAACTTCCGGAGGAATTCCTGGAGGAACTTCCGGAGGAATTCCTGGAGGAACTTCCGGAGGAATTCCTGGAGGAACTTCCGGAGGAATTCCTGGAGGAACTTCCGGAGAAATAACTGGAGGAACTTCCGGAGGAATTCCTGGAGGAACTTCCGGAGGAATTCCTGGAGGAACTTCCGGAGAGTTCCTGGAGGAACTTTCGGAAGTATTTATGGAGGAACTTCCGAAGGAATTTATGGAGGATTTTCCGGAGAAATTCCTGGAGAAACTTCCGAAGGAATTCCTAAAGGAACTTCCGCGAAATTCCTGGAGGAACTTCGAGAGAAATTCTTGTAGGAACATCCGGATGAATTGCTGGATGAACTTCCGGAAGAATTCATGGCGGAACTTCCCGAGGGATTTATGGAGGAACTTCCGGAAGAATTCATGGAGGAACTTCCGGAGGAATTCATGGAGGAATTCCTGGAGGAACTTCCGTAGGGTTTCCTGGAGGAGCTTCCGAAGGAATTCCTGGAGAAACATCTATAGGATTTCCTGGAGGAACTTCCGAATGAATTCCTAGAGGAATTTCCGAATGAATTCCTGGAGGGATTTCCGAAGGAATTTCTGAAGGAACTTCCGGAGGAACTTCGGCAGAAATTCTTGGAGGATTTTCCGGAGGATTTCCTGGAAGAACTTCCGGAGGAATTCCTGGAGGAACTTCCGGAGGAATTCCTGGAGGAACTTCCGGAGGAATTCCTGGAGGAACTTCCGGAGGAATTCCTGGAGGAACTTCCGGAGGAATTCCTGGAGGAACTTCCGGAGGAATTCCTGGAGGAACTTCCGGAGGAATTCCTGGAGGAACTTCCGGAGGAATTCCTGGAGGAACTTCCGGAGGAATTCCTGGAGGAACTTCCGGAGAAATAACTGGAGGAACTTCCGGAGGAATTTCTGGAGGAACTTCCGGAGGAATTCCTGGAGGAACTTCCGGAGAATTCCTGGAGGAACTTTCGGAAGTATTTATGGAGGAACTTCCGGAGGAATTTATGGAGGAACTTCCGGAGAAATTCCTGGAGAAACTTCCGAAGGAATTCCTGAAGGAACTTCCGCGAAATTCCTGGAGGAACTTCGAGAGAAATTCTTGTAGGAACATCCGGATGAATTGCTGGATGAACTTCCGGAAGAATTTATGGCGGAACTTCCCGAGGGATTTATGGAGGAACTTCCGGAAGAATTCATGGAGGAACTTCCGGAGGAATTCATGGAGGAATTCCTGGAGGAACTTCCGTAAGGTTTCCTGGAGGAGCTTCCGAAGGAATTCCTGGAGAAACATCTATAGGATTTCCTGGAGGAACTTCCGAATGAATTCCTGGAGGAATTTCCGAATTAATTCCTGGAGGGATTTCCGAAGGAATTTCTGAAGGAACTTCCGGAGGAACTTCGGCAGAAATTCTTGGAGGATTTTCCGGAGGATTTCCTGGAAGAACTTCCGGAGGAATTCCTGGAGGAACTTCCGGAGGAATTCCTGGAGGAACTTCCGGAGGAATTCCTGGAGGAACTTCCGGAGGAATTCCTGGAGGAACTTCCGGAGGAATTCCAAGAGGAACTTCCGGAGGAATTTCTGGAGGAACTTTCGGATGAATTCCTGGAGGAACTTCCGGAGGATTTCCTGGAGGAACTTCCGAAGAAATTCCTGGAGGAACTTCCGGGGAAATTCCTGGAGGAACTTCCGGAGAAATTCCTGGAGGAACTTTTGGAGGAATTCCCGGAGGAACTTCTGGACGAATTCCTGGAGTATTTTCAGGAGAAATTCCTGTAATTTGTATTAGAGCAGTTTCAAGTTCAATCAGAATACTTTGAGCTCCTGATGTGTTTTCATGATGTTTAAGCAGCCCGCTCTTCTTATTTTCACCCCTGAATCCGGCCCTGGTTGAAATTTCAGAAGATCAATTTCAAATTCAAACAGTTCTTTGAGATCCTGACGTGTTTTCATGAAGTTTGAGCAGTCGCATGCCCACTGTCCAGTTTTATTTCTATTGGTGATATGGCCTTTGCTCTCCCCATTTGGACCCCTGAAGCCGGTCCTGGTCAAAATTTCGGAAAGACAATTTGAAGTTCGAGCAGAATTCTTTGAGCTCCTGATGTGTTTTCATGAAGTTTGAGCAGTCGCATGCCCTGTTTCATTGCAATTGGTGATATGGCCCCTGCCTTCCCCATTTTCACTTCTAAATCCGGCCCTGGTTGAAATTTCAGAAGATCAATTTCCATAAGAAACAGATTTCTTTGAGCTCCTGATGTGTTTCCATGGTGTATGAGCAGTCGCATGCCCAGTTTCATTGCTTTTGGTGATATGGCCCTTGCTTTTCCCATTTGGACCCCTGAATCCGGCCCTGGTCAAAATTTCAGAAGGTCAATTTCAAATTCAAACAGAGTTCTTTGTGCTCCTGATGTGTTTTCATGAAGTTTGAGCAGTCGCATGCCCTGTTTCATTGCAATTGGTGATATGGCCCCTGCCCTCCCCATTTTCACTCCTAAATCTGGCCCTGGTTGAAATTTCAGAAAATCAATTTCCATTTGAAACAGATTTCTTTGAGCTCCTGATGTATTTCCATGGTGTTTGAGCAGTCGCATGCCCAGTTCCATTGCTTTTGGTGATATGGCCCTTGCTCTCCCCGTTTAGACCCCTCAAGCCGGCCCTGGTCAAAATTACAGAAGGTCAATTTCAAATTCAAACAGAATTCTTTGAGCTCCTTATGTGTTTTCATTAAGTTTGAGCAGTCGCATGCCCTGTTTTATTGCAATTGGTGATATGGCCCCTGCCTTCCCCATTTTCACTTCTAAATCCGGCCCTGGTTGAAATTTCAGAAAGTCAATTTCAAATTCAAACAGAGTTCTTTGAGATGCTGATGTGTTTTCATGAAGTTTGAGCAGTCGCATGCCCTGTTTCATTGCTTTTGGTGCTATGGCCCTTGCCCTCCCCATTTGGACCCCTGAAGCCGGCCCTGGTCAAAATTACAGAAGGTCAATTTCAAATTCAAACAGAGTTCTTTGTGCTCCTGATGTGTTTTCATGGTGTTTGAGCAATCGCATGCCCAGTTTCATTGCTTTTGGTGATATGGCCCTTGCTCTCCCCATTTGGACCCCTGAAGCCGGTCCTGGTCAAAATTACAGAAGGTCAATTTCAAATTCAAACAGAGTTCTTTGTGCTCCTGATGTGTTTTCATGAAGTTTGAGCAGTCGCATGCCCTGTTTCATTGCAATTGGTGATATGGCCCCTGCCCTCCCCATTTTCACTCCTAAATCCGGCCCTGGTTAAAATATCAGAAGATCAATTTCCATTTGAAACAGATTTCTTTGAGCTCCTGATGTGTTTCCATGGTGTTTGAGCAGTCGCATGCCCAGTTTCATTGCTTTTGGTGATATGGCCCTTGCCCTCCCCATTTGGACCCATGAAGCCGGCCCTGGTCAAAATTTCAGAAGGTCAATTTCAAATTCAAACAGAGTTCTTTGTGCTCCTGATGTGTTTTCATGAAGTTTGAGCAGTCGCATGCCCAGTTTCATTGCAATTGGTGATATGGCCCTTGCTCTCCCCATTTAGACCCCTGAATCCGGCCCTGGTCAAAATTTCAGAAGGTCAATTTCAAATTCAAACAGAGTTCTTTGAGCACCTGATGTGTTTTCATGAAGTTTGAGCAGTCGCATGCCCTGTTTCATTGCTTTTGGTGATATAGCCCTTTTCACCACTTTTCACTCCTAAATCCGGCCCTGGTTGAAATTTCAGAAGATCATTTTCCATTTGAAACAGATTGCTTTGAGCTCCTGATGTGTTTCCATGGTGTTTGAGCAGTCGCATGCCCAGTTCCATTGCTTTTGGTGATATGGCCCTTGCTCTCCCCATTTGGACCCCTCAAGCCGGCCCTGGTCAAAATTACAGAAGGTCAATTTCAAATTCAAACAGAAATCTTTGAGCTCCTGATGTGTTTTCATGAAATTTGAGCAGTCGCATGCCCAGTTTCATTGCAATTGGTGATATGGCCCCTGGTCACCCCCATTTCGACCCCTAAATCCGGCCCTGATAAGAATTTCAGAAAGTCAATTTCAATTGAAAATTAAATATTTAAAACTCCTGATTTTTAAATTTGTGCAGCCGCATGCTCATGCAAATTTCATTGTAATTGAATTTTTAGCCCATACTCTACCATTGTAACCCCTGAATGCGGCCCTGAATTCAGTCAATCCTGCCCTACTCAAATGGTGAAAACATCGGAATCGACTAAAAATCTTTACAAA
Organism: Armigeres subalbatus; assembly: GCF_024139115.2. Taxonomy (NCBI): domain Eukaryota; kingdom Metazoa; phylum Arthropoda; class Insecta; order Diptera; family Culicidae; genus Armigeres; species Armigeres subalbatus. The sequence goes on from NC_085141.1 coordinate 395,324,661, forward strand.
TATCTTTTTGGGTTGGTTTGATGGGTGATTTGATAAATTTTGGGCATGAACACGTCCAGAATATTGAAGAGATGTTTGAATTATAGAAAAAACACCCCCGCGCACACTTATTGTTAGCAATAACTCAGACCTGAACAAAAATTTTTATTTGAATATGTATCAGAGCAAAAATATAGCTATTCCCATTGAGGACAAACGAAACCGCGAGGAATTCCGACGATCAGGTGCTGAGTCCGAGCCATTTGAAAAAAATCCGTTCGTCCCGGGTCTTAGAGGGTTAATTAAAAGATAATTTTCCAAGAAATTTAGTAAGTCTTATTTCATGGCCAAGACACACTTCTGCATGTAGCTACACGCAACCGGCGGTTGTTAGATTTTCTAACAATTCTGTATAAGAATCTACCAAAACCTGTATAAGAACTGGGCATATGCGAAATTGTTAGATTCTTATACAAAAACCCAGATTAATCCACCTAGCGTTGGTGGTGCCTTTCTCGCATTTAGTTAAGACACCAACCTTATATGGGGTTTATATGGTCCGATGTACCATTTTCTTCATAACTTTTGAACGCAATGACCGATCGTTATAAAATTCAATAGTGATCAACAAGGCTTTGTCCCCTGTCGAATGAAACTTGTTGCGAGAAAATCGGTTAAGGATTACTATACGAAAAGTTGTCTAATGTTTTTTATAGCTTTTGTACACACACATACACACACACATACACACATACATACACACGGACAGACAGACATGTGCTCAGCTCGTCGAACTGAGTCGATTGGTATATATAACTATGGGTTTTAGAGGCTTCTATAAAAAGTTCGATTTCGGAGTGAAATTATAGCCTTCTGGTACAACTTTGTTGTACGAGAAAGGCAAAATGTAAGAAAAGCTTACAATATTGTTAGATTTTCATACAATATTTGTATAAGAATCTAGCAATTTTGCATATGCCCAGTTCATATACAGGTTTTGGTAGGTTCTTATACAGAATTGTTATAAAATCTAACAACCACCGGTTGGATGTACTAAGCTCTTTTTCGCTAATGTCCCAAAAAAGTGAAAATTTGAATCATAAAAGTCAAATTACAAAATATCTCTCTAATGAAGCATCATCAGAACTTCGTTTTCATTCTCAAAATTTTTTTATAAATTAGGTAGCTGTTGAAATGCATACTCATTCACCCAAAACCGCTCTCAGTAATGAGCATTTAAAATCCAGTAGTTTGGTGCCATCTGCAAGTGTTCATTTTTTGTCGATCATAATTTGGCTGAGGGTTGTCTTCCGAAACTCAATCCTGCACTCTTCCTCATCAATTTCCAATGATAGCTGCCACCGTACAGGATGGCGATGAAGGCGCAAACAAGCCCCGTAAATCGTTGCGAGTTAAACAACCCCGGAAGAGATCGCGGAGATATGTCACACCACCCTTCAGACCACTTCCGGTGCTACTTATGTGTGCGGCAACATATTTTATTGAATGTGCAACTTCCGCAAGAAGGCACCCGTTCCGGGTTTTCCATTATCTGCTTCGGTTTTACGTATTTGGTATCGTGGCTGCCGTGTGTTTTCCTCTGCGGTTTACAAATTCAGTAATCAAACAACCACCCTCTGCCGTGGGCCTCAGTGGAGGAATCAATGCACAGTGGGAGAAACAAAGTAATTCCTGAATCTGAGTTGTGTTACAAACGAAATAATTATATTCACTATGACTAGATTTATTTTTTTCATTGATCTACGTATGTGCAAAATTTAATTTTGACCATAATACAGTTCCTTCATCATAGTCAAATATATCAACAAAAATTAATTTACTATGTGCCGGTTGATGAGCATGTGACTGTATCGATGCTACCCAATGCACGAGAATTCAATCGCGTGTTTTGGGGTTGGCTTTTTTAAAATAATTTGCTGCGGCGTAACATGAACTTGCACACGATTATCCCCCGCCGGTCGAGTGGGCTCGTTCTGTTTTGTTCAAAGAAGTGCACACATAATAAAAGCGAATTTCATAAAATCGAATTCGGAAGCTGTTGGGGTGAATAAATTGATAAATCACATACATCTACACGCGTACGATTACGCTGGTGCACAAAGGGAAGGAAAGCTCAGCTCTCGGTGCCCGGTGGAAGTAATATGCTTGCCAAAGCAGCAGAAATTGCAGGATATTGCCAAGTACCTTTGCTAGCTGCTTTATGGTGGAGTGTTGTACAGCGAAGGGAGCAGAATAGTGAACAATTTTACAGTATAGTACAAATGATGGTACATATGAGAATTGTGAAATATTTACTAATACTTTGTAATAATATTGTGGTGGATCGATTGATGCAAATACTCACTTCCAAGAAGTAACTTTTCAAAAGAACTGTCTTTAGCTCAAATATTCCGGTCATTACTGTAATACAGAGAGGCACTTCAATAGATCTTGCACAGCGAAATATATTCTGCTCGGAATGGGGCTTCGATTTTTGCTGCGGTGAGCGAGCTTCAGCTTTCAATAGACGACAATGCGAGTGGTTCGGTTAAGGCTAGGCCACGGTAAGGAGTTCTTCTCTATTGTTGAGTGAGAGGCTCTTTTCTGCTAGGACAAAACCCAATTCTACGCAATGACGAGGATGATGAACGATTCTCCATTGGGACGATCAAAGAAGAGAACTGTTTCGTTTTATTTCTGTCGTTTTGAATTCGAATCCCCATGATGAATCCTTAATAATCAATTCAGCAGTGAATGTAAAATTTAACTAATATCATTGTCAATTACATGTCATAACCAGATCACAACTATTGGAAAGAGTCAAGCAATATGATATGATCCTGTTCTCACGAATGTTGCTCTGGTTTAAAAGAACTACATTGAGGACAGGGCAAGGAATCTCATTCTGTCATAAATAAGTTATTTTTCCCTTGCCATAAGACGAGTATGTACAATCTCATTTAATGCCACCACTTAATTGTACCTAAGCCAAAGTACCATTTTTGCATTCGTATATCATGAGGCTAAGGTTTTTTCATTGGATCCTTTTAAAACTAGTATAGAAAGAACAAAAAGGCATTGAATTTTTTTTTTTGATTTCCTAGGCCGTCCAAACTATTCTGGAGGACATATCTTAGAGTACATCAGAAAATATGTCCAGAAACAAAATGTTCTAAACCGAAATGTATAAAACTATCTCTGTGATCATGATACATAAATTAATCGAGTTTTGAATAAACGTAAACTATTTCAAGTTCTCTAAAACGGCCTGGAGCTCAGAACATGTGATCTACCCGTTCAACCAAGTCCTGAAATATGTATCCGTGTATTGTAAAACATTCCAGCAGGAGCATTATGCCGATTGTGTTTCACGCATTTATTTCACAAGCTTTATTACTCAGCCAATCTAAAACGGTGGGCATATATGACCCATCCGTCCCGAAAGGTTTAAGGATTTTTTTTTTTTCATTTCAATCCGTTGAACACTTAAGGTGACTCGGGGAGGCACTGAATACCGTGTTATTTTTCCTATCTTTCGTCTCTTTCTAGCATTATCACCTCGCAACTTTGAAGCGGCGTATTTCGGTTTTTAGTTGTTTGATGTAACTGTAAATGTATCAGCATGTAGATTGCAAGTAAGCACGCGCCGGTGATACTTTTCAAAATCATAATTGTTGTAGAAAAAAAGTTAAGCATTCAATGATGAAAATTATGACGATTTGATGATTGTTAGTGCTTCCCGTGTCACCTTAAGTATCAATGACAAAGTCGTGAATAATAGTATATAGAAGCTAATGCTTCTTTTATGTGGAAAAAATAATGCATTCAGTCAACAACAACACATTTCTATGTAAAAATCTAAAAGTTCACAAATCTTGTTTGATGCAGCCCTACATCTTCATGGATTTTGCTGAAAATTGGTCTGAAAATTTCTTTCGAACTGCCAATTGAAATAGACGGTTGGTCCTTCAAATTTAGAGTATACTTTTGAATATACAACAAATTAGAGAGTATTAAAAATTAACTTTGCTTATTTATCACTTAATTTTAACTCATTGATTTTTATATTACCATATACATATACACATATACCATATACACATATTATTTTTATATTATATTTATATCTTTATATTTTTGTATTGAAATCGCTCATTAGACATGTTTAAAAGTACTTACTGATATTATTAGTAGACCTGTCAAAATATTAGCACTGAAGGCACATTTCTATTCGGCATTGGCAGCTACGTGCTAACATCATGCCACGGCGTGGGACGCCATGCAACTTATTTGATGCATTAAAAAATCTCAAAAAGTATCCCAAAATTCTCTGGAAGAAGAAAAAATCCCGAATTCATCTGGGGGTTCATTTAGAAATTTCTCAAAAATCCATCCAAATGTTCTCCAGAAGAAACCAAGATCTAAAATCTTTTTTGATTAGTTTTTATTTTTTTTAAATTTCACTTTGATCATCATAATGGGAAAAGCATGAGATGAAGAAAATAGAAAACTGAGAAAATTGTTTATGCTCTTTTGGTTAAATGTCTTCAGTGTTTCGTACTTGACTCGACTCGACTCGAATTTAGTACGAGACACTGAAGACGGCCTCACGGTTGAGGTCGAAATACTTATCTGTAAAGATTAAAACACGCGGTGGAATTAAATTGAATAGTTCTAAACTCGTCTTAGGGGTCGTACACATATTACGTAAGCATTTTTTTCTGGGTTTTTCAACCCCCCCTCCCCCCATGTAAGATTTTTTTCATACAATTGATAAGAAAATGACGGACCCCCCTCCCCCATAACTGCTTACGTAATATGTGTACGGCCCCTTACGACAGGGGATTAAAAAACTAACAAACCTAACTTCAAAATCGTATTTATTTATGATAATATTTTTAAATATAATTTCTTGCCGCCAGGTGAAAGACATTTGATTCTTTTCAATCCACTTTTAACAAAGTGTACATTTGACTATTATACGATGGTTTTGACACATCCGATCATAATTGGTTCATACTAAAGTCGTGTTGTTTGATTGAACGTTGACCATCGTCTTGAATAATAAGCGCAAAAATTAGAATCTATTCCATTTCGTCGAATGACATTTGGTCGAAAGGACATCAGTACATTACGTCGAATGGACATTTAGTCGAAAGCAAATATTCGATTGAATAATTTTGGTACATTTCGTTGAATTACGTTTTGTCGAATGGATGTTTGAAAGAAGAATAAAGAAATGTTTCGTCAATAATAATTAAAAACTAAAAGATTTAAAGCGGTGTATCAAAAAGTCATATAATTAATGTTTCAATATTGTCCAAATTGATGATTTCATAAAAAGAATCATTAATTAGAAAACGGTTAATAATCCCGACCTAGTCAGAAAACGTTTAGTCAAATCAGAAAAAAATATTTAAGCTCTTTTTAGTGGAATGTATTCAATCGTCTAAGACGAGTTAAGTAACTCCATTTAATTCCACCAATTATTTCGATATCTTTACCGATACGTATTTCGACCACAACTGTGTGGTCGTCTTAAGTGTCTCGTGTCACAAGTCGAGTCAAGTACGAGACACTGAAGACGACCACTCAGTTGTGGTCGAAATACGTATCTGCAAAGATATCGAAATAATTGGTGGAATTAAATGGAGTTACTTAACTCGTCTTAGACGATTTATTTAGTCAAATGATGTGTATCCAAGAAAAGAATAAGAAAACCTGTGCACCATTCGTCGAAAAGACGGCGAAAAGTCATTCGACCAATCATCATTTGATGTCGAGAAGTATTGGTTAAATAAAATTGATATCAATGTTTTTTTAAATTGTGCAAAACATTGAATAAGGGGTATTCTCCCATATTTTGCTATTTTCAACAGGTTTTCAACTTGTATATCGTCCACCAGGGTCTCCAGAAGTTTCCGTGTCTCTTCTTCTTCTTCTTCTTCTACATCCCAACACTGAAACAGAGCCGCCTCGCAGCTTAGTGTTCATTAAGCACTTCCACAGTTATTAACTGTGAGGTTTCTAAGCCAGGTTACCATTTTTGCATTCGTATATCATGAGGCTAACACGATGATACTTTTATGCCCAGGGAAGTCGAGACAATTTCCAATCCGAAAATTGCCTAGACCGGCACCGGGAATCGAACCCAGCCACCCTCAGCATGGTCTTGCTTTGTAGACGCGCGTCTTACCGCACGGCTAAGGAGGGCCCCCATGTGCTCAGGTGAAAAAATCTCATTTGCGTTTCCCAAGTATCCGTTACTTTCGCTGCTGATTGAATTTTATCACGTCAACTGAATTTCTCCAATCAGTTATGTATCTTGTAGATTAATGGATATCGGAATCTCGATGTCTGGCTGATGTTTGTAATGCGGATCAAAGTATCATCTACCGTTACGAAGCAGAACAAGTGACATTTTCCACGTACTACCAGCTAGAGGACATTCAGAAGAAATACTTCTCTCGAAGAGCCTTATTTTCAAATTCGTTGTATCTGTTTATGTTTGTTGTATCTAAAATGTTATTTTCTCTTAAGAATAGATTAAATCTCATTTTGACCAAGAGGCAAAACAATAAATGTGACTAATTAAAAACAGTGACTAAATATTAAAATTTTACTAAATAACATATTACCGACCTATTATGCTGAAATTCAGTTTAAACATTAGATTAATTTTACAATTGATCAAATGTCCTTTTGACTAAATGCCCTTTCGACTAAAACTCCATTAGATCAAATGTCATTCGACGAACTGTCCCAAAGCCCAAAACATATCCGGGCAGAAGTTACAAACTGAATAACAAAACATGATATGGACTTGATTGATGTTAGAGATAAAAAGAACTGAATAACACGCTGGGCTGTAAACTTCTTAGCCGAATTCCATTTGGCCGAATTCAAAAGTTTGGCCGAAATAATTATTAAGCCGAAAACCAGATTGACAAGAAGCGACATAAGGCCGAAGAGGACATGCGACTGAACTGGTCATTTGGCCGAAAATGACGTTTGGCTGAACAAGTCATATGGTCTAAAATGTCAATTGACCAAACAGGTCAAATGGCTGAAAATGTCGTTTGCCTGCACAAAGTCATTTGGTCTACAAAGTCGTTTGGCCGAAATTATTGTTAAGCCGAAAGGGACAATTGGCCAAAAAATCGGTTGGCTAAAATGATCGTATAACAGAAAAGGCCATTAGACGGAACATTACATTTGGATGAACGCGTTATATGGCTGAAAACGTCGTTTGGCCGAACATGTCATATATCCGAAAATATTGTTTGACCGAACGGATCATACGACCACCACTGTAACATCTCCCACTGCGACATTGTCGCCTCGCAGCATAATGTTCATTAAGCATTTCCACAGTTAGGCCAACATGATGATACTTTTATGCTCAGGGAAGTCGAGACAATTTCCAAACTGAATCGAACCCAGCCGCCCTCAGCATGGTCTTGCTTTGTAGCCGCCCATCTTACCACACGGCAAAGGAGGGCCCACAAATTGTTAAGTTATTAATAACAAATAAGAGTGAGAATTAAGAAATGAGAAGTGTGAAGTGAGAAATGAGAGATGAGCAGTGATAGTGAGATGTATAACTAGCGTTAGAGTTCATATAAATTTTAGAAACCTACCATACAAAAACCGTTACGTTGGGGTTGAAAATTATTAACTTTGGCGTTTTGTAATTTGTAAATGAGCTCTAATCGTTCGTAGGTATTCTCAAGCTTCCAAATTATCCAATCTCAATTCTAAATCCTTATACCGAATAAATAAATAAATAATTTCGTTTTTAAGCACGGCTACGCATTCTTGAAGAATTAAAAAAAGATGTATATTGGTACGACGTTTCGACATGGGGATGGTGTCTTTATCAGGGGAAAATGTCACCTGCTGAAGGCACCATCATCCCCGTGTCGAAACGACGGACAAATATACATCTTGTTTCAATCCTTCTAGACTGCGTGGCCGTTCATAAAATCGAAATAAAAATATATATATAGTCGAACCTCCATGAGTCGATGTTCTATGACTCGATATCGACTATTGGAAGCAAATTTTGCTATATTAATAAATATTTTATGGGCTACTGTGATGGTCCCTTCAAACAGCTTCCAAGGATTTTCTCTTCCACATCTCGATATTTCCATGAGTCGATGGTCCCTTTAATATCGACTTATGGAGATTTGACTGTAGTCTATTTCTCAATAGCAAATAAATAATATAGATCTTCTAATTACTGCGACATATTATACACTGAGGTATGAGATTATATTTCATTTCATTTATTTAGTGTACATCTAAACAGATAACACTGAATCAACAATTTGACGCCACAATACACGGTTCGAGGCCGCATCTCTCCATCCTCAAATGCGCCCCACGCTCGCCAAGTCGTTTTGCACCTGGTCTGCCCACCTCCCTCGCTGCGCTCCACGCCGTCTCGTTCCTGCCGGATCGGAAGCGAACACCATCTTTGCAGGGTTTGCTATCCGGCATTCTTGCAACATGTCCTGCCCATCGTACTCTTCCGGCTTTCACTACCTTCTGGATACTGGGTTTGCCGTAGAGCTGGGCGAGCTCGTGGTTCATTCTTCGCCGCCACACACCGTCTTCTTGCACACCGTCAAAGATGGACCCGTCTACCGAATACTCCGAGTGCTTGCAAGTCCTCCTCGAGCATTGTCCATGTTTCATGTCCGTAGAGGACTACCGGTCTTATTAGCGTCTTGTACATGACACATTTGGTGCGGTGGAGAATCATTTTTGACCGCAGTTTCTTCTGAAGCCCATAGATCGACTTCCACAGATGATGCGCCTTCGTATTTTACGGCTAACATTGTTATCAGCTGTTAGCAAGGATCCAAGATAGACGAATTCCTCGACCACCTCGAAGGTATCCCCGTCTATCGTAACACTGCTTCTCAGGCGGGCCCTGTCGCCCTCGGTTCCGCCCACAAGCATGTACTTTGTCTTTGACGCATTCACCACCAGTCCAACTTTTGTTGCTTCACGTTTCAGGCGGGTGTACAGTTCTGCCACCTTTGCAAATGTTCAGCCGACAATGTCCATGTCATCCGCGAAACAAATAAATTGACTGGATCTTTTGAAAATCGAACCCAGGTTGTTACACTCAGCTCTCCGCATGACACCTTCTAGCGCAACATTGGACGACAGGCACGAAAGTCCATCACCTTGCCTTAGTCGGCGGGGCAGACCATCCACCGTTGCTTTGATCAGTCTGGTAAGCTTCCCAGGGAAGCTGTTCTCGTCCATAATTTTCCATAGCTCTACGCGGTCTATACTGTCGCATGCCGCCTTGAAATCAATGAACAGATGGTGCGTTGGGACCTGGTATTCACGGCATTTTTGAAGAACTTGCCGTACAGTAAAGATCTGGTCCGTTGTCAAGCGGCCGTCAACGAAGCCGGCTTGATAACTTCTCACGAGCCCATTTACTAATAACTTAGCTTGATTCACTGTACCCATCGTAGTTGCGACCCATCGTAGAAAGCGACTAATTATTTCATTTGAACGACGCCATATTCATGATGATACAAAAACGAAAAAGCAACGCGTGTCTTACGTATTTTCCCGAAGACTGATTCAATATTCAAACTACTTCGCGACGACTAAAACATGCACTGCACAACGCTTGCTCGATAGCTACTCCGATAAAGCACGCACTAAACTGATTAACTTTATTACCGGCCGCGCAATGCAGAACGCAATATTTCGGCAGATCGTGCGATCGTTCTGCTGTCTTCCCACGAACTCATTTACTAATGGTGACAAACGTCAGTTGATGATCTGGATTATCACTTTCTAGGCGGCATTAAGGATGGTGATCGCTCGAAAGTTCTCACACTCTAGCTTGTCGCCTTTCTTGTAGATGGGGCATATTGCCCCTTCCTTCCACTCCTCCGGTAGCTGTTCAGTTTCCCATTGTATGAAATTGTATACGATTATGATTGAATAAATTCCAATCAACGAAAAATCTATGAGTCAAAAAAATTCACATATCCTTCTCTTCAAATATTCTAACTGTTCGATGTGATAACATTTCACCGAAAACTATTTCGCGGAATTCATTTTCGCGGTTGAACAATTCGCAGAATAACATTTGGTCATGGGCGTAGCCAGGATTTCGAGAAGGGGGGGGCCAACTTTTTTGGTCTTCTAAATCGTAGTTTTATAGTAGTTTTATAAAAACACATAAATATTAACACATGAAACCAAATCCAAACCAAATCGAAACAATAATGATTAAAACAATAATGGATTTAAAAATGTGTGATTTATTGCTCATCAGATTTTTTAAATAAAGTTAGAAAAATATTAATGAACTTAGTATTCAGAAAGAATATTAAATCGGCTATAACAATTATTATAAAAATCCTGCATTCTTCCATAAGTTTAAGAAAACTAGAACCATATATCTGAATTTCTAAACAAATCCTCTCTGAAATAATATTTATTATAAAAGAGGCAGAAAAATCAATATACAAGCTTTCTCCAGGAACTCCTTCGACAATTGCTCCTGACATTCTATCCGAAATTCTATCAGGGATTCTTTGGGAATGCCTCCAGGAAAATTTTCCGCGAATGAATTATTGGCAGTGGCTGATTTTCTCGCCGCAGCCACATCCAGGCGCTATAGTATATGCACAAAATAGCCAGCAAGAGTTAACCGCTAGAAATTTGTATGGCGAAAGACATCTAACGCTGGTTTTCTCAAAATTAGGAACTTTTAATGAAAAACTATTTGGTACCGGTTATGAGGGATGGTGTCCGCTACTACGCCTACCAAATATTTTTGCGATTAAAGTGCTTAATTTTGAGAAATCGAACCTTAGATGCCTTTCGCCATACTGATTTCATAAAGTTAACTCCTAGTGTGCCGCTGTAAGCACGCTCAAAGCAGTCGATTCATTGTTTAGAATAATTTCTTGTAAAAATTTCAAAGAATTTCTCCAGGAATGAAATCAACAATGGAATTTTCGGAGGAGTTCCTAGATTAATTCGCAATTAAATCCTGAAAGAATTCCGGTGGAAACTTCAAGATTTCCACTGGGAGATCCTCCAGGAGTTTCTCCGAAAATTCCTCCTGGAATTCTTCCAGGAGTTCCACCGGCATTTCCACCAAGAACTTCTGTAGGATTTCCTTCGAGAATTATTCCGGTAGTTCTATCGGCAGTTCCTCTGAAAATTCTTCCGGGAATTTCGGCAGAATTGGAATTTATTTAGGCTTCTTCAGGAATCTATATAGATTTTCCACCAGAAGCTCTTTCGAGAATTTCCCCAACAAAGGTTTCAGCTAGACGAGATTTGTCCATAAGATGAATTCTCTTGTTTCCGAGAATGCTTCTGGTAGTTTTGCCGGGGTTCCTTTGAAAATTCTCCCGGGAGTTTCTTCAGAAATTCTTCCAGAAAATTCCTTCGAGAGTTTCTCCGGGAATTCTACCAGCAATTCATCCGGAAGTTTCTCCGGAAATTCCTCTGGGAGTTCCACCAGAAGCTATTCCAGGAAATTATTCAGGCCTTTTTCAGGAAATCATTTAGGCTTTCTTCAGAAATTGAGCTGGAAATTCCTCCCGAAGTTCTTCCGATAGTTTCTCTGGGAGCTCATCCGGGAGGTCCTCTAGGAATTCTTCTAGGAGTTCCTCCTGAAATTCCTCCGGGAGTTCTTACGGGAGATCTTACGGGAGCTCCTCCGGCAGTTCCTTCGGGAATTCCTCCGGGAGATCCACTAGCAGATTCTACGAGAATCCCTCCGGGAGTTTCACCTGCAGTTTCTCCGGGTGTTTCTCTGAAAAGGAACTCCGGAGAAACTCCCAGAGTAATTTCCGGAGGAACTCCCGGGGGATTTTCTATAGGAATTTCCGGAGAAATTATCAGAGGAATTATCTGAGGAACTGCCGGTGGAGCTTTTGGAGGAATTTATTGAAGAACTACAGGAAGAATTTCCGTAGAAAATCCTGGAGGAACTCTCGTAAGAATTCTAGGATGAACTCCCAAAGGAACTTCCGTAAGAATTCCAGGAGGAACTCCTGGAAGAATTCTTAAAAGAACCTCCCGGAGGAATTCCCGTAAGAACTCAAAGAGAAATTCTCCGAGGAACCTAATGCCTTGCGAAATGCTAAATGAATTCCTGGAAGAAAGCCTGATTGAATTCCCGAAGGAACTACTGGTGGAACTTCAGAGGAACACCCGTTGGAATACCCTAGAGGAAGAGAAAAAATATTTCTGAAGGAACTTCCAAAATCCCATTTCCCGTGAAATTCTTGCCAAATATCGTCCAGGAATTCCCTGTAAAGTTCCTGGAGGTATTACCGGAGAGTTTCTTGGAAAAATCCTGGAAAAACTCCCTGAGGAGCTCCCACAAGCACTTCCGGAGGAATTCCCACATGGAAGTGCTGAAATAATTCTTAGAGAAGTTCCTAAAGGAATTTCCGAAAAAATATCTGAAGGAATTCCCAGAAAAATACCTGGAGGAATTAATGCAGAAATTCCCAGATGAAATCCTGAAAGTATTCCCAGATTTATTGCTGAAGAAAATCTCTGCGGATTGTTCCGAATAAATTTCTGGAAGAACTCTTGGCAGATATCCGAGTAAATTCCGAGTGAAGTCCGGAAGGAATTCTAGTACACTTGCGCGGAAAATCTCCCGGAGTAGTTCCTGGAGGAATTCCTGGAGAAGTACCTGAAGAAACTCCCGAAAAAATACCTGTAAGAATTTCTGGGGAAATACTTGGGCGAATTCCAGGAGAAATTCATGAAGATATTTCTAGAGGATTTCTTTAAGAATATTCTGAAGTAATTGCCAAAAGAATTCCAGATTGGAATGCTAGATGATTTCGCTATTGAATGTTTGGAGGTATTCCCGGAAAATTTCCTGGAAGTATTCCCGTAGGAATTAAAGGAAGAGTTCCGAGAGGAATGCCCGTAGAAGTTCGTAGAAGAATTTCCGAAGGAATTTCTTATAGATTTACAAATGAAATTATGGAGCTAAATCGGAGGATTTCCGTCATAAATTTTTGAAGAAAATTCTGGTAGAATTTTGGGAAGAAATTCCGTATGTATTGTTGCGGGAGCTATTGGCTGGTGGCTTCGAACCGATGCTTACAGCAAATAAAATACATATTTGTAATTCATTAGCTAAAAAGCCTAAATAATATATTTATTGACAGTTATTTACATAATTAGAAATATTGTATAACTCACAATTTCGGTGATTTGTCTGAAGCCGATTGCCTCCTTGCCAACAGAACCTCTACACTCGCTAAACAAGAATTTCCGAAAAAAAATTTAGTGGGGGGTTTCTATATATGGAGGAATTACAATGAATCGCCTGCTTTGAGCGTGCTTACAGCGGCACACTAAGAGTTAACTTTGGTAAATCAGTATGGCGAAAGGCATCTAATGTTTAATATTTCTAAAATAGGCTATTTAATCGAAAAAATATTTGGTAGGCGTAGTAGCGGACACCTTACTGCATAACTGGTACCAAATAGTTTTTCGTGAAAAGCTCCTACTGTTGAGAAAACCCGCGTTAGATGTCTTTCGCCATACAAATTCCTGGTGGTTAACTCATGCTGGCTATTTTGCGCATATACTATAGCGCCTTGATGTGATAGCGGCGAGTAGCAAATCAGCCACTGCCAATAATTCATTACATGAGAAGGATTTTCGAACGATTTTCAGAGGAATTTGTGGATAACTTTCCGGAGGAATTTAGAAGTTCCCAGGGGAGCTTCTAAAAGGATTTCAAGGAGAATTTTTGAGCCCGAATCGTTTCGAGTTGTTTTGAACTTTCATATATTATGGATCCTGGATGCCTTAATAAGTTTTGGGAATTTTTTGAATTTCAACCACCTATTTCTGTATATGATTGGATCGTAAAGTGCACATATTTGAGGGAATTCATTTCAGTACCCGTTCAATATTTCCACAATTTAGGGGGGGGCGACGGCCCCCCCCTGCCCCCCCTTGGCTACGCCCATGCATTTGGTGGTTTGTAACTTTTCGCGGTACGACATTTAGCGGTTTGAACCTTTTTGCCGAATGACTTTTCGTGGAATGCACCATTTCGCGGAATATTAATAATAATAGCTTAGCTTAGTCCAAATGTTGAACCCAGCCTCCTCCAGCATAGTCTTTCTTGGCAGCCACGCATCTACCCGCACGGCTAAGGCAGGCCTCCCAGAATATGTAGAAGTATTATATCTGGCAGACAGGCTAGAATGAAGGGATTATCTCCTTTATTTAATTTGTTACATATAGCCGTTTTCATGAATAATCCTTTATTTCTTCCTTTCGCCTAATTCCGAGAAAACGCATTCGTTAAATATGGCATTATATCCCCCTTCTCTTTGTATCGGGCAATCAATTTAAAGAAGGCATTATCAACTCCTTTCGCCTTATGCATCCATTTAAAGAAGGCGTTATCCCTCCCTTCCCTTATACTGGGCAGACGCGTTCTTTTAAAAAAAGACATTATCAATTCCTTTCACCTTATACCGGGCAGGCTCATCAATTTAAAGAAGGCTTTACTCCTCCCTTCGCCTTATACCGAGCAGACGCGTTTTTTCAAAGCAGGCATTATCAACTCCTTTCGTTTTATACCGGGCAGATGCATTCATTTAAAGAAGGCGTTACCCCTCCTTTCATCTTATACCGGGCATACGCATTTTTTTAAAGAAAGCATTATCAACTTCTTTCTCCTTATAGCGGGCAGATGCATCCATTTAAAGAAGATGTTATTCCTCCCTTCCCCTTATATCGGGCAGACGTGACTTTAACAAAAAAAAACATTATCAACTCCTTTCACCTTATACTGGGCTGACGCATTATCTCTCTCTTCGCCTTGTACCGGACAGACAAATTCTTTTAAAGAAGGCATTATCAACTCCTTTTGCCGTATACCGGGCAGACAAGAGATGGTTTCAAAACCTGAAACCCGAATCCGACGTGTTTGACAAATTAGTACAACCCGAACCCGAGGGTTTGTGAGATCGGGTCCGGGTCGGGTTTAAGAAATAAAATACTGAATATTATTTTATTCAGTTTTGTTAATTGTGTGGCTAGTTCGTTGTTTGGGCTTAATTTTTTTTCGATTTAAAAATAACCAGGAAATATCTGGTTTCAATGTTCCGGGCAAAACTTTAGTGCGGGCTTAAATAATTAAATTATATCGGGTTCGGGTCGAGAACGGGTTTACGAATACAAAAATTCTCGGGTACGGTTCAGGTTCAGGCTTGATAATTAAAAAAAAAATAGTTTCGGGTGAGGTTCATGTTTGAAGAAAATTTACAAATCAAGTTCGGGTCGGGGTTGGGTTTGCAAAATGTGAAACCTGGCCATCTCTATAGGACAGACGTAAAGTAGACATAATCTTTCCCTTTGCTTTATACCGGGCAGATGCGTTAATTCATAGGAGGGACTATCTCCTTTCTTTTCTTTATACCGAGCAAACGTGTCCATTTCAAGAAGGCATTGTTTCCTCACTTTGCGTTATACCGACCGGATGCAAAAGAATTTAGCCCGGATTGCATGTAATTAAGCATAAATCGGTAAATATTTCAATGATAATAATTATCAACAATTATTAATCCAACTGAATTCCGCCAAATGGCATGTCATGCGGAAAAAGATGCATTCCGCGAAATGTGTTTCGGAGAGTTGATACATTTCGTGGAATGTCATACCGCGAAATGTTTTTCGGCGAAATAGTATTTAACCGTTTTATGTCGTTTTTTTTACAACTACATTTATTGTTCATCCAAAAGATTCTAAATTATGAAAATCAGCGTAGGTATGTTTTAGCTGTTCTTTAATAAGGCAGAAGGCAGCGCAATAAAAGGCAGAAAGAATTGTCTCATCCGTGCTTAAGATTTCTAAAAAATAATGTCAAAATAAGGAAGAGGCTTTTTTGGCGCCCGGTGACACGCCTGAAATAAAAAATAAATCAAACTCATCAGTAAGTTTCTAAAATTCAAAGGAGAAATGATTATTGCGATCTACATACATAGCTATATTGGTTTAAATTTGTCAATAACTCATTTCAGAAGCTGGATTTTAACATGTATGTTAGAATTTACGTGCGTAATTTTCTGCAACACTGTCTTACAGATTCGCTAGTTACAGAGTTAGAGCCCAAGTTGCAGTAACTTTTAATGATAACACATTTTTCATTATTCCTCAGTAGCACTAAGTTGCGCGACTACAAAGTAAGATCGTGTATAAGTTAGCTTATCCACTCAAGGAAAATTTCAGGTTGGACATTTTTTCGACTTCCCTGGGCATTAAAGTATCATCGTGCTAAATAGCATCACGATACACGAATGCGAAAGTGATATTTGAGCTTAAAAAAAGCTCAAAACTAATATCTATGTAAGTGGCGACAATGTCCCAGTGGAGGTGTAATTCCACCAAACGGCATAAATCTCCAAACTCCAGCTTTTATCAATCAACAATAAAACAGTCCGAGGCTGGCGAATCTCGTGAAAAACATGAATAATTTAAACTCTAGATGAGAGATTTCAAACCAATGATGACAAACTCCATTCCACAGATTTTGTATTGATTTAAAACAATCATCTGAATGGACATCTTAATTTCCTATCTTAAAATTATGTGGGTTTTTATGGACATAATAATTGTTATCACATTTAAAATACGGCTTTATGGTGCTTCAGGTTCGCAAATGCCTTAATTTAATTTTCTTAATTCCATCGTGATCTCTCGTTCAAACTATTACTCCTCCGACGAAAAGACAATTGATTATAATAACCTAAAAATCGAATTAGTTGCAGCACCTCATCTAGCCATTATTCTACTACCAACATGGAGCTCGTTCTGCCAAGAATGACGACAAGAAGGCATCTCCCTTTTAGGACTGGCGAGAAAAGGGGAGCTTGAACATAAAGTCATCAGACTTGTCGTGCTTGTCCTCTCGTCAGCAGACCAAATGTCGCCGGCGCGGTAAAGGGTCATAAACATAAAATCGCACCACCAGCCGATATAAACTGCCTGTACCTTTGTTCGGAATTTTCGTCGTCATCATTCCCAAACGGTGCATGATGTGTCATCCTGTGTGCTTCGGTTGGGTTTAGGCAGCCAGCAGGATACACTCATGCTCGCCGTTCAATGGAGCAGAAGCGATAGCAGTAATGTGATAGGACGAAGCTGGTTACAAAGGAATAGCGATTCAATACACTCATACCAGATTAATCGACGATGGTGGTACATGATTGGGAAGCGAGGTATAGCAGTTCGGAATCCAATTGTGTGAAAATGTAATAAATTTTTCGAGGCTTCAATTTGTTATGCGGTGTAAAAGAAATCTGAGGCGATTGTCTGTTCTGTTTGGTTGCTTATAGGAGCGAAAAAAATCGTGTAAAGGTGCCAATAAAGATAAGGCACAGTTTTTTGTCGGAGAACTGGCAATTTCTGAAGCACACATACCTACATAGATCTCGATATGATGCTGGCAAAAATATGTATCTTGTACCTATCTTGTAGGAAAGCATAATCCACAAGAAAAAGAGCACGAAGTCTGGGATGAGTGTCCTTTTAAATGATGGTACCATGTGTGAAGCAGCTGTCCAAAAGAACGTGCTGTCCTTTTAAATCCTCCAATTATCCTCATTTCACAGTAAGAGCCAGAAAAGAAGACGTGAATGCCGAATGGGATAGACAGTCTGACTTATGTCGTCAATGAAGGCTTAAGTTGAAGGAATGTGGCCATATAAATGATTGAATTTTATTAACTGGACTAGACCTAAAAAAAGTATGTAGAAGTCGTAGGAGTGTACTTCTCAAACATTGTATAATTCATTTGTATTTTTACCCAATTCATATGAATGAACAGCCCAACTCCAGAAATCACTTTCTAGAATCGAATCATCCCCCCCAGCATCGACCTCAAATCGAATGCAACCATCCCAACTCGAACAAAATGTGACCTCCTTCTGTGACCGACAACGAGTTCACGAAGATGATTCTGATGTTGCTCTTGAATCCCTTTCTGATCCTTATTCTCAACCAGCATAAGAAACACGTCACGTCCCATTATGCTGGCTTTTCGTCAAAACGAACCCCCCGTCAAGCTTGCCTTTCGGATGTGACCTGCTGTAGCTTGTCGTACGCTGCCGAATACGCTTTAACAGTCAGGCAGATGAGACCAAAACAGAGCGAACGAACGGTTCTACGCAACAAAAAAGAAAACCATACATACATAACACATAATCAGCGGGTGTGTATGTTCGTCGGTGGAACGTTATGAGCGATATTATTACGCACACGTACCGTACGGAATTCGAACAAGGAAGCCTTAATAGTACCTACCTCTGTGGACGACGATGACTGGGCTGGGATTCGCTTCGTTCACTGCTGCTTAGCGAAAACCGAAAGCTCCGACCAAAAAGGAATAATTCAAAAACACAGAGAGCAAGAGCATAGTGATGAAGCATAAGAAAATTCGAAGAGCGTGAGAGCTCCGGTAAACGGGATCAGTGTACGGATAGACGATGATGTCTGAGAATTATTTGTTGATGTTGGTAAGAAGGAGAGGGATGGTATGATATGGGAACTTATGCCACAGGCCATAGGTTTGTGTTAGCACCATTGGCGTAAGTGGGGAGGGTGATATGGGACAAGAAAAATTAAATATCTTTGAAAATAATTGCAAGTAATGTATTGGCAGGTATTCCCGGCAGGCTATTGCGTTCCGGCATACCCCTCTAAAGCCGCAATTACAGCCTTAAGTTCAATTTTAACTAGCTGCATCGTCATTTCTATAGTGAGCACAAACGATTACGTAGGGGTTTTGGCAAAACCTTATTTATATACATTCTTGGTTTTGAAGCCTATGCCGGGAATAAGACCCTCCCGGGCATACCATCCGTAACCCTAAGTTTTTCTTGAAATCTGTGGAATTCTGAATAAATGGTTTACATTTCTACGGCTCTTAAACGATTACTAGACTAATGAATGTCGATCGATTTGGGGAAAGTTATTTGATGTATGTGAATTTTCGTCAACATAAATCAGTGATCCCCAAAGTGGGCCGCGGGCCGCATGTGGCCCTCTGAGCCTTTTCCTGCGGCCTGTCATCACAAAAACAGTAGTTTTGACTAAAGGTGAGCTACGACAATAATGCCTGTAGAATAGTCTCCTTGCAAGTATGTTAATTGAAAAGATTCACAGGAACACAAAATGTAGACAATAGTCTATATTAGGGAGACATTCAACCCAAGACTGGCTAGTCTCCGGGAATACAAAATGTTGTTTTTATTATAAGATACATAACAGATATACAATAGTATTTTTATTATGATTTAAAATTCTATATGGAATTAAAAACAAATGTTACAAATTTACCCTCGGCCCTCGATAGTAAGCATGCTGGGGACCACTGACATAATTGATCGAATTCAAAAAATCATTCATAATGGATTTGGCTGATTTTTGGTAGCAATTCTTCAATTCAACATTTATTAAACCAACATTTCTAGAAGTTCCTTTAACATGTAGTAAAAAAGGTAGCGAATTAAAATACTGTAATCCGGGGGACCATGATCGCTGTCAGTCTGACCATTTTCATGCAATGTACAAATTAATATTTTTTGTAATATAATTACTTGATGTGAGCTAGATATCTTTATCTAGATTAAGTTCGCTGCTGAGTGCTATAATATTCGCCCAAACTTTCCTTCTTTTTATCGTCATAACTTGAATAATAAAAACGAAATTAATTTTTCAACTTACAGGAAGCTGCGAGAAAAGCGCTCAAAACAAATATAATTGTAAGAAAATTGAGTGCGTACCTATATTTATGTGACTCGTTATGGATGTGGAAGTGTTGGCTTGAGAAATGGATTGCGAATGATTTGACTATGCGTCCAATTTGGGAATCTCGAGCTC
Source organism: Armigeres subalbatus (assembly GCF_024139115.2). Classification (NCBI taxonomy): domain Eukaryota; kingdom Metazoa; phylum Arthropoda; class Insecta; order Diptera; family Culicidae; genus Armigeres; species Armigeres subalbatus. The sequence continues at coordinate 395,344,572 of NC_085141.1, forward strand.
GTTCAGTAGCCTCTAGGTTGCGAAGGCCGACGGAGGTTCTTCGTAGCTTAGTTGGTTAAAACAGCAGTGTAGCGTACTGAGGGTCGTGGGTTCGAGTCCCATCGAAGGGAAAGTGGTTACCTCCAATACATTTTTCAAATCATTATCTACCACATAATGTACATATTCACATATGAGTTTTAACAACATTGTAAATTTATGTCCAAGTCGGGTGGTTTAATCCCCGATTGAACTGAACAAATCGTTATTTCATAGCAAAAAGAGATATGGACATGATTGATATGAGAGATAAAAGATCAGACGATAAAATCAATATACTGCACTAAAATATCATGAGGATGTCATGTTATGTTATTTGTAATACCTAATTGATTAAGAGCTCGTGTTAGAAGTTTGTTTTTATCTATAGCATAGATGTATCTTATATCTTATATCAATCAAATCCATATCATGTTTTGTTATTCACTGCATTGCTTCGATCCAAGCCATTTCTGTGCTTATGAAAATCATTCAAAAACCTTGACCATCTCAGACAGCACGACTTCAGTGTGAATTATTCATCAGTCCAATGTTTACGTTGTACTTTATGTAGATTTTCGTAAAATAGTTTATTAAAATAGATAAAAAAAAATGATTACCGAAATCGAAATCCGTACACTTAAGCACCTTAGTATATGAAAAAATCATTAGAAAATAGGAATCGAATGTAAATAAAACGTTTGTCACTGACACAGGAGCATGAAGGCTTCTAGTTTTGAAGTGTTTCACATTTACTCATTAAAAACTACGAAAAACATGATAAAATCATGGATAAAATCTACTACTCCTGACTCGAAATCCGTCCACCGTGGACGGATTTTGAATCGAAGGATCAAAATCCGTACAGCTATTATTTAACTAAATATTTAAATTAAAGCAGTCTGATTGACTAAACTAACTAAAGACTAAAGAACTCGATAAGCACCTTGAGAAGCGATCCCTTCGATTTGTATTCCGCTTATCTTATGTAATGATTCGCAATTAGCAATTAAAACACAGTTCCTTTTGGTGCAATTATGCTCTAGGTACCCGAAAACAAAATGACGGCAAAAACTCCGCGTTTGGTGGGTGGCGATTTGTTTTTGATTTTTGTTGTTTTAATTTCAAAGCCTTTTTTCCATTTCTTTGCTCTAGAAGCTTACTGCCAAGTATCTGATTCGGATAAGATAAATTATTTCTATATTAATTACCTTTAACACCCTTTAATTCATTGATATCTCATGATATGGACGGATTTCGGTGCTGTACGGATTTCGGTCCCGCACGGTAAAACGAATGAACACATTGAACGGCTACTGAAGTGAATTCCCTTGAACATGTGCACTTTACGATCTAATCATATTTAGAAATAGGTTGAAATTCAAAAGATTCCCAAAAAATTATTTGGGTACAGGGTCCATAATATATGAAAGTTCAAAACAACTCGAAACATTTCGGGCTCAAGAATTCTCCCTGACATCCTTCTAGAGACTTTCCTGGGAACTTCTAAATTCCTCCGATAAGTTATCAATAAATTCCTCTGAAAATTGTTCAAATATCCTTCTCATGTAATTGGAAATTCCTTGAAGATTTTTTTTCTTCTCTCCTTTTATTTTTAGACATTTCTTCGGCTATTCTTCCAGAAAAATCTCCGGCATTTCCTTCAGGAATGCATTCGAGAGTTCCTTCAAGTATACATACGGAATTCCCTCCCAAGATTCCACCAGAAGTTTCTTCAGAAATTTATGACGGAAATCCTCCGATTTCGCTCCATAATTTCACTTGTAAATCAATAAGAAATTCCTTCGGAAATTCTTCTAGGAACTTCTCCGGGCATTCCTCCAGGAACATTAAACCTCCATAAATTTAATAGCGAAATCCTCTAGGATTTCATTCTGGAATTTTTTTCCGCAATTACTTCAGAATATCCTTCAAGAATTCCCCTAGAAACTTCTTTAGGAATTTCTCCAGGAATTCGTACAATTATTGCCTCGGAAATTCTTCCAGGTATTTTTCCGGGAATTCCTTCAGGACTTCTCCAGCAATTCCTTCAGGAATTTCTCCGGGGATTTTTCAACGGAATTATCCTAGAATTCTTTCCAGAGTTCCTTCAGGATATTTCCCAAGAGTTCTTCCAGGAATTTCTTCAGAACAAACCCCTGGGAATTCATCCGGTAATTTCTTCAGCAATTTATCTGAGATTACTTTCTGGAATTCATCTGGGAATTTCTGCATTAATTCCTCCTGGCATTTCTCCGAAAATTCCCTCAGGAACTTTTTAAAGAATTATTTCAGGACTCCCTTGTGGGAATTCCTTCGGAAGAGCTGCTTGTGGGAGTTCCTCCAGGAGCTCTTCCAGGAGTTTTTCCAAGAGTTCCTCCGGGAGTCCCTCCAGGAACTTCACAGGAAATTCCTGGAGAATATTTGGCAAGAATTTCACGGGAAATGGGATTTTGGAAGTTCCTCTAGAAATTCAACTCCGGGTATTCCACCGGCTGTTCCTCTGAAAATTCCTCCGGGAATTCATTTAGGCTTTCTTCCAGGAATTCTTACGGAAGTTCATTTGGGAGTTCATACAGGAGACTTCCTCCAGGAATTCCTCCAGGATTTCCTCCGTAAATTCTTCATGTAGTTCTTCAAGAAATTCCTCCAGAAGTTCCACCAGCAGTTCATCCTAGCATTCCTCTGATAATTTCTCCGAGAATTCCTCCCGAAATTCCTCCGGTAGTTCCTCCGCAAATTACTCTGGGAGTTCCTCCTCAGAAGAACACCCGACGGAACTGCCGGTGAAACTGCTGGAGGAATTCCCGAAGCAACTGCCGGAGGAGCTCCTGGAGGAACTTCGAGAGGAATTTCAAGCTAAATTTCTGAAGAAAGCCCAAATGACTTCCTGAAAAAAGCCTGAATTATTTCCTGGAAGAGCTACTGGTGGAATTCCCGGAGAAACTCCCGGATAAATTGCCGGTGGAATTCCCGGAGGAACTCTCGGAGGAATTCTCGAAGGAACTTCCGAAGGAATTTCTGAAGAAACTCCCGGAAGAATTTCCAAAGGAACACCCGGAGTGTAACTACCAGAATAGTTCTCGTTCTTCTTTGAATTTTTTACAAGAAATTATTCGAAACTTTCACGGAAAATTTTATGGAATTCACACAAGAAATTCGAAGATTTTTCGCGAGATTCTCAGGAATGTTTACTGACAATTCTGTGGAATTTTCACGGAATATTCTTAGGAATTCCAAGGCGCAATTTTTCATAAATTTTTGAGAAACAGCACGAAATAATTATCTGAAGAACTCCCTGCAGAACTTATAAAGGAGTTCGTGGAGGATTTCTTGGAGTAAATAATGGTGCAATTTTCGGATCTATTCTCGGCGAAAATGAAGGTGGAATTCCTGAAGACATTGCCGAAGAATTTCTAAAGAATGTTGCCTATAGCAATTGTCGAGGGAATTCCGGAAAAAAGCTTGCATATTGTTTTTTTCTGCCTATTTTATAATAAATATTGTTTCAGAGAGAATTTGTTTAGAAATTCAGATGTATGGTACTAGTTTTCTAAAACTTATGGAAGAATGCAGGATTTTTATAATAAATGTTATAGCCGATTTTATATTCTTTCTGAATACGAAGATCGATAATAATTTTCTCACTTCATATGATGAGCAATAAATCATGCATTTTTGAATCCATCCAGTACAAAACGCTGACTTCAACGCCCAGCACGACGCGCAACGCGTTATTGTGATCCAGCCTTCAATGTTGGTTGTGGATTTGGTTTCAAAGTTTTTGGAAGTTAGAAGGAAATAGTACCAAGCACTAATATTCATGTATTTTTATAAAACTACGATTCAGAAGACCTTAAAAAGTTGAACTCCATCAGGAAGAGGCTCAAGAGAAGACAACGTGAGCCAAAAAATGGATTATGATGCATGAAATGTATCGCAAGTATGTTCCGCACCGGGGGGCAAGAAAGTATATTAAAAATAAATTATTATGTTTATGTTTATGTTTATGTTTATTGTATTGATTCATCTGACATTTGGTAGTCTTAATGAATATAGTAAATTTAAACAAATATACATTAAACGATTACAATCTTCTTAAAAAAGTGGTCAATGGTAAGTTAAAATCAAATAGCCTATAAATGTTGTTAAAAGCAGCCGCAGCAGCACGGAAAGGTTCATTCATGCCATACATTCGATTACGCGGAGAAAGGTGCAGGAAATCTCGTTGACGCATTGTTCGTTCCGGAGCATAAAGATTTAACCTCATGAGAAGTTCCGGAGAGTCAATTTCACCAGTCACGATTTTGGCCACGAAGGCAACCTGCGATCTATTCCTTCTCATTTGAAGAGTGTCAATACCAAGTAGTCTACATCGATCCTCATATGCGGGAAGATGAACGGGATCCCTCCATGGAAGGTGCCGAAGTGCATAACGCACGAATCTACGCTGCACGGTTTCTAGCCTTGAGATCCAGACGCTATGATAAGGGCTCCAAACTACAGCACAAAATTCAAGGATAGAACGAACTAAAGAGCAGTACAGAGATTTTAGGCAATGAGGATCCCGGAAGTCTTCAGATAGTTTGAAAATGAATCCGAGTTGCCGATTAGCTTTTGCGATGATGTCGTTATAGTGCGGCTTGAATGTCATGTCTTGATCCAGTGTGACTCCTAAATCCTTAATCCTATTCACTCTTTCGAGGGTAGTACCAGAGATACAATAGTCAAAAACTATCGGCTTGTGTTTCCGATAATAGGAAATGGCATTACATTTTTGAATACTGAGCGTCAGGAGATTAGCAGAACACCAGTTCGCCATTCTATCCACATGCGATTGCAGTTCTTCACAATCCTCGATGCTGTTGATAATCTTAAACATTTTAACATCATCCGCATAAAACAAACGACAACCAGGAGGTAGAAGGCGGGAAAATGCGTTGATAAACAGCGTGAACAAGAGAGGCCCCAGATTACTTCCTTGTGGTACACCAGAAGTATTGGAGAAGTATTCAGACTGTGAAGAACCGATTTTCACAGAAAGCAATCGGTTCGACAGATATGATTTGAACCAGCACACTAGATGGCGACTAACTCCAAGTTGTTCTAACTTTGCAAGCAATATTCCATGGTCGACGCGGTCGAACGCTGCTTTCAAATCCGTATAAACTGCATCAACTTGACCACCGGAGTCCATGGTGCGAACACACAGCGAAACAAACTCTATTAAATTCGTTTCTACAGATCGCTTTGGATAGAAGCCGTGCTGTGCAGTAGAGATGTACGCTTTACTGGCACTGAATAAAACGTCATTCATGATTATCTCGAATAGTTTGGAGCAAGAACATAAGGATGTGATGCCTCGGTAATTTTGTACATTCGGGAAACATGTGCGACATCTTCCATTCATCAGGAAACTCACCCTCCTGGAGCGACAGTGTGAAAATCCTAGCTAAGTGGGTAGCCAGCGAGTTCGAACAATTCTTGAGCACAGAAGACGGAATACCATCCGGGCCGGCAGTGTACGAGCTTTTCAATTTTCTGATGGCTGACAGAACGGTCTGCTCATCGATTATAAACGCATGTAAATCTAAAACATTTCTAGGCGTGAATTGATTTGCAACAGCTATTTGATCGGCGGTGGCCCTGGTGGCATTGAATGTACTTAGGAAATGTCGAACGAATAAATTACATTTTTCCAGCTCAGAACTGGCGATTTCTTCACCCAGATGCAAGCACGAAGGCAGACCAACTTCCTTTCGTTTGGAGTTAACAAACGACCAAAAACGTTTGGGGTTTCTACGGAGTGATGATTGTGTTCGAAGCACGTAACGACGATAAAGGAATCGATTGTATACACGATATGCAGTACTGGAACGGTTGAACTCCTGCTTCGTAATCAGCGTGCGATTCTTGCAGTACTGTCGCAATGCTTTTGCCCTACTTCGCTTTAGCTGACGCAGACGACTGTTCGACCAGGGAGGTTTAGGCTTCGGGCGACACAGGGGCACGTGCTCCGCAATTATACGATGAATTTGGCGAGTGAAATAATTAACAGCATCATCTACACATACGTCAATCTCGATGGGTGACCAGTCAATACATGAAATAGCATCACAAATACTATCATAATCAGCTCGGCGGTAGTCGTACATTTGGTGCACGTCAGAAGCATCGTCAAACGTAAACAGGCCCGGAAGGTTGACGACTATGTCCAGAGCGGGATGGTCAGCATCCAGGTAGATGAGAGGTTCGATGGCTTCGGAAACGGTGCAAGTAGATTTAGCTGCATCGTTGGCGAGGACGAGATCCAGAAACCGACCATTTCTGTTAGCCACTCCATTAAGCTGAGTCAAGCAATTGAACGAAAAACCATCGACCAATGCGGAGCTACTGGTGGACAAAACAGATTGAGGGTTCACATGCATAAACCCGTCTTCCGATGCAACCCATTCCAAGTTCGGTTGATTATAGTCTCCTAGTTGCAAGACGAAGTCATTGAAGTCCAGGTTGGAACTAATAGAGCTAAAAGAGTTCATGTGATCCCGAATACAATTTATGTCGCTACGCCGGTCTGGAGGTAGATATAATACTCCTATGCTAACCAATCGATCGGCCGTAGAAATTCTAATCCATAACTGCTCCAATGCAATGCTTGTCAATGTAGAGTCAACGTAGCTATTCCAGCGTGTTGAGACTGCTATCAAGACTCCTCCTCCGCGAGACTTAGTACTGTTAGCTGAATTACGATCTGTACGGTAAACAGCAAACTTAGGACCGAATAGCTGTATGCCGAGGATGTGTTCGTCTAGCCAAGTTTCCGTCAAAACAATTACGTCGTAGTCACATTCACTAGCAGCCAGAAAGAAAGAGTCCACCTTAGTACGGAGGCCGCGCACATTCTGGTAGTAGATGCGCAAGGCATGAGCAGGTAATTCACCAGACGAAATGGATCCTCTGACCGGCAGGCAATTGTTAGATACGTTGGATGATATGGCAGGCTGCTCGGGGTTGGAATCAGCGTCTACTGGCTGGATACTGGAAGTAACATATGTTACCGGAAGAGAATTGTTCTGGACGATATTGTACTTGCCTGCAATAACGGTTTGGAAGCCCTCCGTGCCAGACTCAATTACAGGACCGGGATGACTGCGGAGCGCTGGCTGGAGTGGCTCGACTGCAATGAGCGGATTGAGGGCTTCCATTGAGCTAGCAGGCGTGCATCCCGGTGAACGGTTGATTATTTGGATCCTAGATGTGTAGTTAAACGGCAGTTCGGACGGGAGAGTGGAATCATCCATGGCTTCATTGCCAGAAAGAGGAGTGCGGAAGCCCCCGTTTCCAATCTCAAACACAGGACCAGGACGGCTGATGATCGTAGGCAGAAAGGGCACGACTGTGTTGAGTGGATTAGGGGCTTCCTCTATGCTTGTGGCACTTGTGCGTCCTGGAACGCGTACATCGTTTTGTAGTATCTTGTTGACTGAATGCAAAGACTGGAATTTAGCTGTAGAAGGAGTTCGGAAGATCCCGTCTCCCATCTCAAGCGTAGGGCCGGGACGACTGCTGGCCGCTGGCGGGAAAGGCGCGACTACGATGAGGGGGATAGGGACTTCCTTGAGGGTAGAGGCAAGTGTGCGTCCCGGAGCAGAGCTGAAGCCATCTATCATATCACTTATTCCATCAATATAACTTCGTCCATTGATGTGCTCAATGGATCGTCGCATACTGCAGCAGGTCCTGGTCGCCAAAAATTTGCTCCGGATCTGTTGTCGGTGAACTCCCGATAAACTACTCCTCTCGGCCACGTAGAAGTCGATAGAGCCTTGGACTTCAGGTCCAGGTTCATACCGACTTTGAACGAGACAAACGACAAAGTATTTATATCCCTTCCTTTAGCAACCAGTCGAATTACTTGAATGTCATCTGACGCAAGGCGTTTCATGGCGAGAGCGCGAACTTGGTCTGTGGACACATCTCTCGCGATACAGGATAAATACAGCCAAAACTTCGGTTGATTAGGCGGAACAGTAGCTATCCCCATTGACGGAGACGGAGTGCTTCCAGTTCCAACTTGTAGCGAGGGCTTCGGAGTAGGTTCAGCGTTATCGATCGTTCTAAACAGTCTCCTGCCCTTGGTAAACCTAGGATGGATGTCGGTGGGCTTAAAAGACTTCGGAGTGAATGAGCTAGAGTTTATCAGCTTGGCAAAGTTCGTCTTAATCTCGGTTTTCAGTTCATCCATAATCTCCAACTTCAGGTTTTGCATAATATCGCTATGAGAATTCAGCGCATGCACTTGTCCGACCTCATAAGCCGCCCGTGTCGTATTTCGGAAGCGTAAGTCATCCATCAGTTTAGTACACGAATAGCACATCCAGAAAATTTGCTTGTTTTTCATAACTTCCTCAAACGCATCAGCAGCAATACCACAACAACGGGGATGAAAATGGCTTTACAGAAGCCTTGGCACTCAACAGAATGTCACCGATCTCATTTGCGCAGGAACTGCATACTAGAGACATTGTGTTCGAGGACGCGGACCTTGTCGTATTTTGCGCTTGAACTTTCGCACTCCCGACAACCGTACATACAGAAACTACTATGATCGAGAGTAAACAATTCGCACAATCGAGTCGACTTCGGATCACTTGTACCGTGATCGCAGTATATGCAAAAGCAAAAAAAAAACTTTTCTCGCCCGTCGATTGTTGATGAATTTTCTCAATTTCCAAATTCACTACGCGTGATTCTTCACTGCACTAGTATGCACCACGTAATCGTTAGCGATAAAGCTAAAACACGCCACTTACAGACCGGTATTACACGTACTAATTTGAAATTAACAGCAGAGGAAAAACGCAAAACAATGCAACAGTAAACAAACATTATACACATTATAAATTATAAATAAATACTAGTGATAAAGCGATATCACTGAAATTTAAATTTGTTAGTTGTCTTTTAATGTTTCATGCACAACATCTCGCTTTGAGAGACATTTTTCATGATTTTCCCTTTATAGTTTTTATATGCCAATTTTTCTAATTTTTCAATTTGGGGTAACTTTTTCAGATTACGTCAATATTGTATAAGGCACTGCACGGACAATCTTTAGGGGAAGGAGGGGCAATATGCCCTAGCTAAGCAAAGACTGCTTTAATGTCTTGGCTGTAACGATTTTCATGGGTATTTTTCCCTCATGCAACAGTTAAACAATAAAGCTAACTGATGCCATCTAGAAATTGTAGAAAATCTTAATCATATTCATAATATTCACATTTCAAAAAAAGTGGTGATATTTCGCTGCCGGAAAACTTATGAGAAAAATATATAAAGCTGGACTGTATTCAACCGTCTAAGACGAGTTAAGTGGTCCAAATACGTATCTGCAAAGATATCGAAAATAATTGGTGGAATTAAATGGAGAGTACTTAACTCGTCTTAGACGGTTGAAACTTATGAGGCAAAACGCCTTCTTGGTGGTAGCTATTAGGGAACAACGCACCACGCGTCGGCGAATCAGCATTCTGGTATGGACAGTGCGTGGAGACGCGTAGTACGTTGTAGGTTAGTTGCCCTAGGGCGTTTTGCCTCGCCGAAATGTTAGATGCTTCGTCAAAATGTGGAAATTGTCGGATTTTCCAGCCTTCCTATCTGATATTTGGACACTTTTTTTGCCTAACCTACATAATTTTACGTCTAGTTTCGTTACGGCCATGTCAAATACGGTAAATATGAGGGATTACCCAAAAGGGGTATTGCCTCGAGGGGGCGTTTTGGGGCCTCTTCCCATATCGTGAATTTGAAAACAACAAGGCCACTAATTGTCAGAATGTCCAGTTACAGTTCTAGTTTCAGTCCAGGCCTTGTTGTTTTATCACTTTCTTGAAGAACAAAAGAGAAAGAGATTAGTTCGTACAGTGCAGTGCTTTATAGACCAACATGATTCAACCATAGTAACCCGGATTTTGCATGGAGAGTTTTGTTGGTACCTTGAATGCCTAATGTTTTATTTTATTTTTTGTTATTAAGTATTAAATTTGGGCTACTGTGATGAGATACAAGAATATTTGACGCATCAATTAGCGTCTTGAGCCAAACATGTTGATCACAAGGTTTATAACGCAATAGGCAATCTAATACTTATGAAACGTAATCCTTTGGGATAAGCTACGAAATTTGGAACGCACGTAAATAAGCACGTTTTTGGAACAGTCAAACAGGTGTGAGTCCAACCTGCATGACTTATTCAACGTGTTTTCATATGTGCTTCCCATTCGGTATTTTATTAGGAGAACCAATTTTAGCAGGAAATTGAAAGAATGACAACACAATTTTAGCTGTGCGAAGCTGTGGTTTGTTAGTTATTGGAATTGAAATTAGCAAAGAAATTTTCCTCCTTTATACGATTGTTGCAGGCGATTCTTGTATTTTGGGCAAAAAAAAGTGGAAGATCTCCTTACAAAATTAGTTCAAGTCCTTATGTAATTATTCCATGATCTAGAGTAGCGGTATTGATTCTGCAACCGGAGGTAGTTCGCTGCTGACTATTTCAGATTTATCCTGTTGTACACTGCCCATGATTGCATATTTGTAACACTCGAATTTTTGTTGATTTTGTAAAAAGTCTGTGAATCGTTCATAAAGCTCAATTTACTGCATCTAATCCCACAACAGTAAAATAGGCTTTACTATCTTGCTTATCTGTGGTAAGCTCGAAATGATTGAGTTTGTGGGGAGGATTGACAAACGATTTACAAAATCAACCAAAATGCAAATGTTACAATTATGCGATCATGGGCAGTACACTAAGTGAAATTAATTTTTTTTTTCTGAATCAGAACCCTGGGTAAGCAACTACCATGCTCCCCCACTATGTCGGCAAAAGCAGCTATTGAAAAGTCGACAATTTAATACGGTTCGAGTGCTGAAAATTGATGCAGCCATTTTTTTGTTTTCCAAGCCTATGGCGTGAATTAAAACGCAGCTGAAATGCCTAAACCCTACTCTGCACATGCCGCTGTTCATCATCGTTTGCCCGACCTCCAATACTCTCGATTCCATTTTCAGCCGTTGTGTTGTCCTGTAGTTGTAAGTCGTCCTTACGTGTGCCAATCTCTTGCTCTATGCGCCACGAGAGCATAAGTCACCAATACAAAACCGAGTGGAAAACCCAATGCGTTGTAAACGCCACACAAAGCGAGGAAAATTAATGGAAAAGGAGAGAGAGAGAAGAGCGCGCGACTGAACATGCGATATGCGATTGCACAACTACCACCACCGGTCGCATTATCGACTGTGTTCTCGTGGAAAGCGTTGTTTTCGTTTTTCACTTTGCCCACTCATTCATCATTGAGCAGGAATAAGGGGGGTCGTTCCGAGTAGCATGACTCAGGTCGCTCTCAGTTGAACGACGGATTTCGGCTTGGACGCGCGCGTTTGACCTGCGGTGTTGTGAAAGCTAGACCAGGAAGCTATTGCTATCTCTCCGGTGTGAATCGAGGCTTGCCACACTGCTTTGTGTGAACTGCGTTGTTGTGTCTCTATCAGGAGGACTATCCGGGAAATCTTCGCGTTGTTCTGTTTTTTGATTTCGGAAAAAAAGTGAAAACTACCGATTACCGACCAGATAGTGAGCCATTGTCGCGTCGGGGAAGATGATGTTGATGATGATGAATAATCCAGATCAGCAATAAGAGAGTATTATTTACAACAGTGCGCTCAAGTAGCTTTGTGTTTCATTTACTAGATCAGATTGTGCAGCATCAGCCCCTTTGTGGAAAACAGCGCATAAAAAGCGCCAAGCGGGAATTGTTCTGAGTGTTCATTGTGTCGTCGCCGTTTTCCGCTGTCGAACAACGTGCGAGTGTCGAGAGGGTGGCATATTTGCTGTGGCGGATGCTGATGCTGCGCTGACGAGAGAATAGTGAGTTCGTACACAAATATAAATGAGTAGGATTTCGAAAAATCTGCAGATGTGCAACTAAAACCGTAAACGACGACGACGCCGACAACCACACAACGGGAACGAGGACGAAAAGAGGACAAAAGTGGAAGCGCAGAAGTGATTTCGTTTTAAGTCGACAACACAGCACGAGGGTGTGTTGTAGGGTTTTTCAAATCTGTGGAAATCTCTGTGACGAGTGACGAGCTGAGGACGACGACGACGACGAGGAGTGCAGAGTTCAAAGCTAAATATTTAACACAAGTTGGGCACGGTGCTTGAAGTAGCAACTGTGATTACTGAAACTGTTACTGTGGATGCTGCAATTTCCGTTGTGTTGGTGCTCAATAAATGTTTCGGGTAAGAAGTTTTGTTACTTTATTACGCAGGGATTAGGAGTTGTTTTGAATGTTTTGCGTGGCTTGGATCTGAATTGTACACGCTTGAATTTGTGAAAAAGTTTATAAGATATTGCTAATTGGATATGGAACAGCGCTATTCCAAATTCAACAAAGTTTTACTTATTACTTTGACTGACTTCTCTGAATTATACAAATTTGCTTCATACTGAATCTTCAGAGCTAGCGAAATTGCATAATCAGTGGAATTGCATAGTTGCTCAAACATTAAGATAATCGTTAACGGTGTCATTCTCGTACTTAAAGTCTGGAATCGGCATGGCAGAGACATTGAATAGTAGTTGATCTTAGTCATTGAAATACTATGCGAATCCCAGAAAAAATATTTTATGGATTTAGATATGACCTTGTGTGCTTTATTTTGTGTAGGGGAGAACAGTGGCAAATTCCATTTTTACTTAAATTTCACCATCTGCGATTCTTTCACCTCACCCGTCAAAGTTTCAATTAATCCATTAAGACAAAACAAACAATCATGCGTTCACCATTGTTTTATATGCAATTGAGTAATTTACACCACCTTTCGGGTGTTTTTCCCCAGGCCCTATTTTAAAACATATTATAAATGCTTTAGAAAGTCACAAAAGCCTTCACTTGTCATAAGACGAGTTTGTACAATCCCATTGAATTCGACTTAGTCGAGTCAAGTACGAGACACTGAAGACGGCCTTACTGTTGAGGTCGAAATACGTATCTGTCAAGATACAATCAAGTGGTGGAATTTAATGCGATAGTACGAACTCGTCTTATGACAAGTGAAGACATTCCACTAAAAAGCTCAAAATAATTTTCTTCACAAAAGCCTTGTTGTTTTGAATAGGAGATCATTAGCAAATGTAGCTGGTTTTGTAAATTTTGCATCTGCACATTACAATCGTTAAGTATTCTTGTTTTTTTTTGGTGAAAACATCGACAAAGTATAAGGGGTGCATTTTGGACTGTTCTCCCTTACACAAAGTTTATCTGATAAGAATTTTCAGACACGAGCCAGCCAATAATACTATTAAAAATAATAATGATAATGATAATCTATAAACGTGTATTTCTGTCTATCCGGACGGCCCACATAGACTCGGAAACTACTACCGATCGGCGTGAAAATTTGTATGCTGGGGATTTTGGGGCCGGGGAAGGTTCTTATGATGGTTTCAGTTCTCATACAAAGAAAAAAGATATTTCTGCATAACTCGAAAGATAATCAAGCAAATGGAATCTCATTTAGTATGTGGAGATTTTGAAGACAAAAAATGTTTCTAATATTGTGGTTCGAAACCCCTCCCCTCTGTAAGAGGGCTGGGAATGTAAAACAACAACATTGTCCTCACTTGTAAATGTTGTGACAAACTGAACTCGCAACAAGCGATTGTCCCAAACTGCAACAGAATAGGACAATGATCGCCTGCCGCGCATTTAGAGAAAAAGTCGGTTTTCGATGATGGTTTTGGTTATCAGTTATAAATATTTAGATTTAAACTCAACCGTCTGTTGATATGATTTGTGTTTAACTTCTGAAATATGCAAGTTATCGTAGTTTGAAAAGTTCACAACAATTATCGCTCCATATAAAATGGATAAAATGGAACGCAACATTGTATTTATCCTCTGCAGATGAGGACAGGCTTATCGCTATTCTCTTTTGTTGCTTGGTTTTTGCATTTTCCAGCGACATTTCCAAAACATTCCTTGGAAGAGGGGATACAAATCAACAGAATTGTAAGAGGAATAGTCAAGCAAATAGGACCAAATTACCGACGACCGCCGCGGTACGACCTAGAACGACTGAAGCAACCTGATGTCGCCACTCCATACGCGCAGCATCTCGAGGCAGCGTTGCCGGAAGAGGGTGAGCTCGATGGGCCCCTCTTGAGGACTGCTGGAATACAGTCAAAGCAGCTATTAACGACGCAGCGGAGAACAACGTCGGGTATATGGGTCGAAGTCGACGGAACGATTGGTTCGACGAAGAGTGCAGACAGATTCTGGAAGAGAAGGACGCAGCGCGGGCGGTCGCGCTGCAGCAAGGTACCCGGCAGAACGTGGAACGTTATAGACGGAAGCGGAGACAGCAGACCCGCCTTTTTCAGGACAAGAAACGCAACCTGGAAGAAGCGGAGTGCGAAGAGATGGAACAGCTGTGCCGTTCTCAAGATACACGCAAGTTCTATCAGAAGCTCAACGCATCCCGCAAAGGCTTCGTGCCGCGAGCCGAAATGTGCCGGGATAAGGATGGGAGCATCTTGACGGACGAACGTGTGGTGATCGAAAGGTGGAAGCAGCACTACGAGGAACATCTGAATGGCGCTGAGAGTACAGGCAGTGAAAGTCAAGGCAGCGGAGGAGATGACTACGTCAGTTCAGCGGACGATGGAAGCCAACCAGCCCCCACCTTGAGGGAAGTTAAGGATGCCATTCAACAGCTAAAGACCAATAAAGCAGCTGGTAAAGATGGTATCGGAGCTGAGCTCATCAAGGTGGGCCCGGAAAAGCTGGCCACTTGCCTGCACATACTGATAGTCAGAATCTGGGAAACCGAACAGCTACCGGAGGAGTGGAAGGAAGGGGTTATATGCCCCATCTACAAGAAAGGCGACAAACTGGAGTGTGAGAACTTTCGAGCGATCACCATCCTTAATGCCGCCTACAAAGTGATATCCCAGATCATCTTCCGTGGTCTGTCACCATTAGTGAACGAGTTCGTGGGAAGTTATCAAGCTGGCTTCGTTGACGGCCGCTCGACAACGGACCAGATCTTTACTGTACGGCAAATCCTTAAAAAATGCCGTGAATACCAGGTCCCAACGCACCATCTGTTCGTTGATTTCAAGGCGGCATACGACAGTATAGACCGCGTAGAGCTATGGAAAATTATGGACGAGAACAGCTTCCCTGGGAAGCTTACCAGACTGATCAAAGCAACGGGGGATGGTGTGCAAAACTGTGTGAAGATTTCAGGCGAACACTCCAGTTCGTTCGAATCGCGCCGGGGACTAAGACAAGGTGATGGACTTTCGTGCCTGTTGTTCAACATTGCGCTAGAAGGTGTCATGCGGAGAGCCGGGGTACGATTTTCAACAGATCCAGTCAATTTATTTGCTTCGCGGATGACATGGACATTGTCGGCCGAACATTTGCAAAGGTGGCAGAACTGTACACCCGCCTGAAACGTGAAGCAACAAAAGTTGGACTGGTGATGAATGCGTCAAAGATAAAGTACATGCTTGTGGGCGGAACCGAGCGCGACAGGGCCCGCCTGGGAAGCAGTGTTACGATAGACGGGGATACCTTCGAGGTGGTCGAGGAATTCGTCTACCTCGGATCCTTGCTAATGGCTGACAACAACGTTAGTCGTGAAATACGAAGGCGCATCATCTGTGGAAGTCGGGCCTTCTACGGTCTCTAGAAAAAACTGCTGTCGAAAAAGATTCGCCACCGCACCAAATGTGTCATGTACAAGACGCTTATAAGACCGGTTGTCTTCTACGGACATGAAACATGGACAATGCTCGAGGAGGACTTGCAAGCACTCGGAGTATTCGAGAGACGGGTGCTTAGGACCATCTTTGGCGGTGTGCAAGAAGACGGTGTGTGGCGGCGAAGAATGAACCATGAGCTCGTCCAACTCTACGGCGAACCCAGTATCCAGAAGGTAGCTAAAGCCGGAAGGGTACGATGGGCAGGACATGTTGCAAGAATGCCGGACAGCAACCCTGCAAAGATGGTGTTCGCTTCCGATCCGGCAGGTACGAGACGGCGTGGAGCGCAGCGAGCGAGATGGGCAGACCAGGTGCAGAACGACTTGGCGAGCGTGGGGCGTATCCGAGGATGGAGAGATGCGGCCTCGAACCGTGTATTGTGGCGTCAAATTGTTGATTCAGTGCTATCTGTTTCGATGTGAACTAAATAAATGAATGAATGAAGGTCTAAATTGTGGCATGTGTTTTATGTGAAAAAAGGAATAGCAGAGGTCTTGACGTTCACTCTTCGATTGCATTTGCCCCTTTAGAATACTATCTTTTGAGAAAGGGGTTTCTGTGGGGTCACATAAACTTGAATCGCAGAGCAAATGTCAACATTTAATTTGTGTACAGGCCTCGATGGCGCTTCAACGATACGTCTAAATACGTGTCTGTAATGATTACTGCGTAGTGGAGTTAGAAGGAATAGTACCAAACGCGTCTTATCCCAAGTAACATTTTAAGTTTTATAACGCTCTCGAATACCATAATTTACTCCACAAGAGTGTAATAAAACCAGCATAAAACCAAAATGTTACTAGGGATGGCAGGTGAAGACAATCCACTAAAAGGGCTTAATCATTTACCAGCTTTTTCGTTCGCAGAGCCTGCGTTTGCTCTTACTAGGAGCAATAGTAGATGGAACCTTCCCCCAAGCAATGAAAACAACGCGAGCAGCACAATTCAGACAAAAATAGTTGCAGCAACTTGATTATAATACGGTCACTAGGGTGGCTCAAATTAGTATGGGAAAAACTTTTTTCAATTTTTTTGATGGGCCGCCCTCTTATTCGATTCTATTTGATGCCCTGATGCTCTGGACAAAATTTCAGCCAAATCGGTCAATGTTTGAGCGGTGCTAAACTCGTTGGAAGTTTATATGCAAAAATGTATGCAGAAACATCCAAAAACAGTGAATTGCAGTTGGACGGCACAACTTACGATGAAGAACTATGATACTCATTCAGATTATGAAGAATTTAATACAGAATGTTATGCTGAAAACCGCGAGAAGATTAGAGTTTGCCCGGCTAAGTTATTAGCATTTCTGTGAAGTGGGGTTTGAGCAAATTTCGTTTCTTTTACCTTTGAAAAGAAATAAATTCACCCCTACAACACTGCAGTAAAATGCTAATATCTTTGCGTAATAATCTCTAATTTTCTCGTGGTTTTCAGCATAACATTCTGTATTTAATTCTTCATGAACTGAATGAGTATCATGGTTCTTGATCGTAAATTGTGTTGTCCAACTGCAAATCACTGTTTTTGGATGATTCTGCATACATATTTCCATATAAACTTCCAACGAGTTTAGCACCGCTCAAACGTTGACCGTCAGCATCAGGGCATCAAATAGAACCGAATAAAACGGCGGCCCATCAAAAAATTTGAGAAAAGAGTTTTTGAGCCACCCTAACGGTCACACACGCTAACTTTCACCTACTCAGTGACTGAGTAAAATTGCATTGCTATCCCTTTTCTTCCTACGGAAATTTTACTCAGTATACGTCAAAAGTAGGACTACTCGTAGTTTTGAGTAGTCCCGTTTTTGACGGAAATTGAGTAAAATTTCCGTGGAGAAAAGAACAGAGAGCAATACAATTTTACTCAGTAACTGAGTAGATGAAAGCTAACGTGCATATAAGTTGCAGTAGCCTATGTGGAACATGTGTGCTGCTAGGGAACATTTCTTAAGCTAATCAACAATTTCAGACCCATCTCACTCATTTCCTGCCTCTCCAAAGTAGTCGAAAGACTTGTCAACCAAAACATTAGAGGTATTCACTTAACTGCGTAAACGACTGCGTATGAGATGATTTTTTGCGTAACTAAAATTTATGACACAAGCTGCGTGAACCAGAAATGAAATATTTCATTTAGCTGCAAACGTATAAAAAGTCAATCCTAGCATGGCTTGGAAGTCAAAGCCACTTAACCCTTTATAAGGCAGACGAATCTAACCAATAAATTAACAAAAACAACAATAGGACACAATGTTGACATGGTATTAAACTCAAATGTACATATGTTTGTTATACATTAAACAGTTCAGAAACATTGAAAAATTGGTGGCAATATAGTTGCCACTGCCCGGGAAGCGGGACAACATTGGTGGCAATATAGTTGCCACTGCCCGGCAAGCGGGAAAACAGTCAACAACAAAAATATAAAAAGATTTTTTTAAATTTAGTTTTACGTAGAACCAGTCAAATCAAGGTACGTCACCCTCTTTTGGAAGAGTCCTAGTCAGAAAACGCATTATAAGTGAAAACAAAATTTTTCGCCTTTTTTCTCCCAAGGGGGGACCCTTGGGAAAAAAAAAACACAATTTCGTCAGAAATCCAAAACCAAAATATACAGAAAGGCAAAGCTTTTTTCACGCTAATCACATAATTATTAAACACAGGAGATTCAAAATAATTAATGCCAACGGGGAAAAATATATCTTTGTCGTTTTATTAACGAATTATAACTGAAAATCCTTCTTCCACTCGAAATTTACGATCTGTTCGTAAAAAAACTGTTCTCAAATTGACATTTCAATTTTTTTATGGCTCAAACTCATCTGGGGTGTTACTAGGAAGCAAATAAAGCCACTACATGTGAAATAATAAGTAGAGCTCTTGTTAATAAATAGAAAAACATATAATTTGTTGGTGGCAATATAGTTGCCACTGCCTTATAAAGGGTTAAAACATCATCAGTTCCGGTCTTATTCCCGCTCGTAAACAAACATGCCTGAAATGCCCAAAATAATTGAAAAAAAGAAATTGCTCCGTCGACTAAATTATCATGCTATTTATCATCTGTTCCAATTAGAATTATCGAATGAAGATAATGGTAAGACATCTCATGATAAATGAATTGATCTGCATGTAAAACAGCTTTCTATTTCTCAGACACTCAAATAGTAAAAGAAGATGAAATTATAGAAGAATTCATCTGTTCCACAATGATTGCCGAATATTTCAAATACGCACTTGAATTCGTTTCAAAATCACACCACTTTCTGCTCCACTCCTTCCTGAACTCAACGAAGACAGGTTTCGAAAATTAGTGCGAGTTAATTGGAGTAACTTTAACATAATTTCAAACCTAATTCGAAAAGATCCAATTTTTAATGGTCCAAGATCTTGTAGATTAGGATCATCAAGAGAAGGTGCAACTATACCCAAGATGGCTTATTTATTCGGTTTCGGAGATGGCGGAACAATTCAAATTTTGACATACAGTTTTTAGAGTTTTTAAAGCTTTTCTGAATTTAAAAAAAATTGGTGTTGTATACAAGACACGACAGCTCGACGTAAACTACGTAAAAACAAATATAGTACACTTAACCAATTATTCCGCTCTATATAGAAGAAGAAGGGACCATCCCACGACACTACTACCCGGTTCAGCAGCATCTCCCACTCTATGAGGTAGTAGGGGCTCCAATGTCTAGCTGCTGAGCCACCCCATTCATACAACCCAGTATATACACTAAAAGTAGGCAATTACCAAGGATTGGAACGCGCTGTATTGGGGATGCAATATGCATAAAAGAACTAAAATTTTCAATAGTTTAGCGTTGATAATCAATAGTTTTAAAACTACTGGCTAATTGGTGGAGAGTTTACGAATCGATTTATTTATAAATCATTAAAATCCATTGAAAAATAAAGGACCTATTAAAGTTACAAATCTTACATGATTTCGTGACGGTCCCCAATTTTGAAATTTTCATTTTACACCCTGTATCCGAGTCTTCCCCTTAGACGTAGTTTACGTCAAAAGTGTATTGGCCAAATGCAGAAGAAGGGCCAAGAATAGTGTCGGAAATATTTGACTGACTCAGTTATGTTGATGGAACTGAGAATAAATAATATGAAAAACCCTATCAAGATCCCGAAGCATACTTTTCCCGTACATCACGCCAAACGTAAACCATTTTTTGATCACACTGGAATCCCGACATAGCCCATAGTGCAATGTGTAATCCATCATTATTACCTCTCAGGATGAGGCATCGAATCTATAGGATACCGGCCACAACGAGACAATAGTTTTGTGAGTTTATTACCGGCCAGTACGGTCCATTCGCATAGGCAACCTCGCGCCGCGCGCGCTCGCTCGTCCCTAGTACCTTTAACCCATTGATCGGTATGGGTAAAGGTGCATCGTCAGATGTGTAAATAAATTGTAAATGTGTAAATAGAATTCAAGAACTGTTTCCTTAAATTGTGCTTATTCCTGGTCATGAGTACGACGACACCATTTCGGCGTGAACACGATTATTCCTTGAAAGTTCAGGCTGTATGTAAATACGAGAATAAAATTCGACATTTGATTTTGGGTTATCGTGGTAGTGTTCATGATAGCAGGATATATAACAATTAGGATTTATAAAAATATCCGTCTCAATATTTTAGTGAACATGAGTGGATAGTGGGCGATAGTGCGTACAAACTGACAGAAACAGTTATTACTCCATATTGATCTAATTCAACAGAAGGAACCCTGGAAGAGCGAAAGTATTTTGACAGAAAACTGATCAAGATCGTATTAGAGTTGAGTATACATTTGGTATAAGAAAGATTTGATTGTTTGAAAGAATCTTGCCGGTGGATACTACATTGTTATATTTTACATAACATCATAGTAGAACAAGAAAATGAGGTCAGTTTTGAACCGACGAGCGAGAACAGAAATGAAATCGGAGATTTTGTTAGCGAGAAGAGTGATAATTGTAGTATTAAAGGAGTAACGAAGCGTTGAGCTCTTTTAGAAATCTTAAGAGAATCGAATAAATAAATAAATAGTTTGATATACCTACCGTGATTTATTTATAACTAAAATTAATGGTTACTGTATCGTGCTCTTAATTCTAATTCATACTTTTGAACACGTTCCCGCATTTCAGCTTCTATCTAAATTTTGGTCAAGGCAAGGCGTCCATCATGTTCTATCTCTAGCTTTCTGATAGTCGATCCACCTAGTGCTGTTGGTGCCTTTCTCGTGCATACTAGAAAAATTTAAATGAGTAATTTTTAGCGTGCTTTGGGCATAACAAATAGTATTTTGGCCATAACTTCTGATGACTAGTCCGATCTGGCCAATTATCAATAGCAAACAATAGGACACGACTCCCCGTCGAAACTTGTTGCAAGCAAATCGGACAATGCTAAGTTCTCAAAAGTGTCTCTACAAAATTTTTACACATACATACACACATACAGACATCACCCCCTTTCGTCGAGCTGAGTCGATTGGTAGATAACATTATGGGTCTCTCGGCCTCCTATCAAAAGTTTTGGAGTACAACTTCGCTGTACGTCGTTTTTGGAGTACAACTTTGTTGTACGAGAAAGGCAAAAAGGTTTAGCTTTTACAGTCGACTCTCTACATCTCGATATTCTATATCTCGACACATTTTGGCTTTCTACGTCTCGATAGCCTCCCTGAGTAGCCATCGAGAATATAAGTGCAGTGCGTGTGTTATTAGTCGCGAATCGTAGGAAAAAAAATATCCTTTTGATTCTCAGCGTATAATGCGCCTGTATTGCGCTTTGATCCAGTCGAGACAAGTGCGCTCCTCTATAGCTTGCAGTAGCCATCGGGCAAGTAAGTACTGAGTGCTGCACGTAGATTCGGTCGCCAAAAACGCGATTCTTCACAGTTTGCATATGCCACCGGGCGTGCATAATTCAACGTGTGTTTCTCATCACGAGACAGCGAAAGCAATAAGTAGGTGTTTGGAGGATTGTGTGTTAGTATTGCGCGTCGTTTCGGTCGTACAAATCGCGATCCTCTTCAGTTTCCATATGCCACCGAGTGTTTTTTTTCTCGTCGCGAGACAGCAAAAGTAATTAATAAGTGTTTTATCCCATCCAATCCTATATGACAGTAAGGACGGGGCCGGCGCCGTTATTGACTTAAAGTATTTGAGCTCCCAAAACGTATACATTGAGAATGGGTGGATAGTCCCAAGCCCCATTCATTGGGTTCTCTGTACAATTTCGCAAGTTCTAGTCAATCACGGAGTAGCAACTACGAATTGTGCGGTCATAATGCTCATGCTCATGCTCTACGTTTCGATAGCCTCCCTATCTCGATGTGTTCTGATCATATTTTGCTCAGAATTTACTCTCCTTTTGTCGATATTTTCAAATTTTTAGACTACTAGACCATCTTTGGATAATAACAAACACATTAACAATAAGAAATGACATTTTTTGTTTTGTTGTCGTTTTTTCATAGCAGCGAGCTTTTTCTCGATCTCTCCATATCTCAATGGTCCCTTCAATATCCAGATGTGAAGAGGCGACTGTACCTCAAATAATTCAGGACTATACTTCACTTCTCAAACATGTCCCTGGTTTCTTCACTGGTTCAGCGATGAATTGGGTTCAGTCGACGACGTTTTGTTTTTTGATGTGTCAGCTAGCTTTAAATTACTTACACCTTCCATATTCGCTTTTTAAGCTGTCACGGAGTAACAAAAACACAAGAGCACGTTGATATGGTAATTGTGCAATGGGTTACTAGATTTTCAAATTCTCATTTGAAGCAGACTTCAATGTTAACTCGAGTTTGTGTGCGTTCTAAATGTCAATTTTTGATTTTTGCCTTTCTCGTACAACAAAGTTGTACCGAAAGGCTATCATTTCACTCCGAAAATGAACTTTTTATAGAAGCTTCAAAGACCCATAGTGTTTTATACCATTCGACTCAGCTTGATGAGCTGAACAAATGTCCGTCTGTCAGTGTGTATATATGTGTGTATGTGTGTGTGTATGTGTGTGCACAAAAGCGAAGAAAAACATTAGACAACTTTTCATATAGTAATCATTAACCGATTTCCTCGTAACAAGTTTCATTGAATTTTAAAATGATCGACCGTTGCGTTTAAAAGTTATAAGGAAAATGGTACATCGAACAATATTCACCATATAAGGTTGGTGTCTTGGCTAACCGCGAGAAAGGTAGTATCGCTACTTGGTGAATTAAGTTTTTTTTTCGACGCCGCACTGTAGATCAATTTTTGTGCGTGCGCATTGAGTTTCCTCTCAACTCACCCTTATATTGTATTCTGACAATTTTTCAACTTTCTCCTTCAAATTTATTTAAAGGTTAAATGATCAATTCATTCCCAACCAGAAACTTATTAAGGGCCTTGGGTCTCCATTAATCGAGGAATTTATCTCTCTTTGTAAAGCGATTAAAACCAAATAAAGTAAGAATTGACTCATCAACATTATCTCCTAGTATTCAATTAGTACCATCTACGCTGAAGCAAGGGTCTCTCCATTCCACCACTGTGTGCTGAAGAGCAACACTGTGCACGGCTTTGGACTCCTTCCAGTGGCTCGCGTTTACTGGCACGGAGTTGGGAGCTGGCACTTTCCATTGCCAACGTTAATTGCTCCATGTCAGAGCGTTTTTAAAAGGGGAGGTAATTCCGAGGTTCATCGAAGGTCTGCTTTGGAACTGCTGAATATCGTCTTCGCCAGATTCGAGCATCATTACATCACCTATGGGTCCCTGCTAGGCAGCCATGTTTTCGATGCCAGCATATTAATCAACGATCAATCTAATAATAAGACGTATGATTTAAATATCATGATATTTTGTGATAACAGAATGGTGGTGCTGATGTACATATGAAAATTATCTAATCAACATCCTTATTGAAATGTGTCTCGAATTACTTTATTTGTATAAGTACTCGAAAAAATGATGAAAAATACTTTCATCTATATGGAAAAAAAATATGCGAAACAGTCATTAAACCAATTTGGTTTACAAAATAGAATTGTCAGCTGGTAACCCAATCTCAATCAAACAATGGGAAACTCAAAAATGTTGACTATTGTCAAATGTAATGGGTAGAATTGGCGGTACCAGAAACATGGATAGGTATCTTTCGTTTTCAGGATAGGTGTATCCGGAAAGGGCCACACCGTTTGCGAATGCCTGCCCTCCCACGCTAGCGTCTCAATCAACTCAATCGCTCAAATCAAGTCGACAATTTCAATCACTGTATATGCCTTAAATATGAAGAAGTGCATCGCATCAACTACCAAATCTCGACGAGCATACGCAACACCCCAGCTAACGACGAAGCCATCTTAGGGGTATGTGAAATAATTTCTTGTGGAAATACCTTTAAAAATCGAACGAGTTTCCCGTGGAAATGCGGATGTTTTCAATTGTAATAGTCTTAGAATAATTTTCTGTCAATGTGGAAGTATTTATCTGGAAATTGGGAAGAAATTTCCGTTTATATTGGTCTGGCAATTTTGGAAGAAATTTCTGTGCAAAAAAACCGAAGAATCTCCCTTGAAAATTCGGAACAAATTCCGGTTCAAGTTTGGAAGACAATCCCGCAGAAATTCAGAGGCATTTCCGAATAGTTTCTTTCAAAATTCAGTAGAATTTCAATCCAAAATTTGGTAGAATTGTTGCTTCCGACTACTGTTAAATCAAACTCACAAATATTGCCCCTCAACCAGATTTCTAGTTTAGAATGGCGATAACGAAGATGAAACTTTTCTAAACAAATACCAATCGTTGCATGTGTAGCCGAATCTTGAACAGCGAACAGTATGTTGCAGCCAAGCTGTTCACCACTAACAGACTAAGAGATGTGCCTACGGTGAAGAACATTTCGTTGTGTCTATCAAGGGTGAGTTTTTCCGTCACTACCCCTCTATTACATCGGTAACTTTCAACGGGAGAAGGGTGCATAAACACTGAGCAGCAGCTTTGCCCCTTTCTCCTGTACTCACAATCCGAGAACGGACCGTCGAAGCGTCTGGTTTTAATTCTTCCCCCAGCCCTTGTTCCTTTTTGGCATTCCTGCTAGGCATTACATTCGTCGGTGCGTTCCTTGTTCCTCACGGAGTTGTGCTTTACGATTTCCACTAATTTCCCTCGTCGTTGTTGCTGCGCGAATCGTCATCGGATTGGGCACCGACGCCGCCGGGGCACATTTTGTGTTTTTGTTCAACATTTTATTAAATTTTTCTGAAACCATTCTACGACAACGGCGATGGTTCGAGTGAGTAAGTACCATCCGACATTGTTTTGCCGGGGCCGCTTTTTTTTTGCCTTTGAACAATACGAGTTCGTATGTAAAGCGCGTGGCGCGCACTTCCATCGAGGGTGAATTTTAATTTCAAACGCGATTACGACAATGATGACGAACCCGGCGATTGCACGTATGTCACTGTTGCAATTAAATTCATTCCTTGCGCATAGTTTGCTCATTTACCATCGAGTCTTCATGAGGAAGGCAAAAAAGGTTAATGACAATTGCGTCACATATTCTATGCGGATACGTAAGGCCGTTCAAAAAGGAATTCGAAGAATTATGTCGAAGGATCATTTGTTCTGTTCGGTATGTTGTTTGTAATACGAGCTAGATGGCGTAAATAGGCGGTACACTTGGCTTACACTTTTCAAGTTTGGGGAATTATTTATTATTCTTTTGGAATTGAATTTAAAATTTATGATTATATTGAATACTCAAATATCATGCAATTATTCAAACAATTCTTACAATTCTTCTGTCATTGAGTATGATCAGTTTTAATAAACAATATTTTGAATCTTGCATAAGCTTAGTGAATTAAAGTCTCAATGTGTTGTGACTGAAAGTAATACATCACATCTCTCCAGAAATTCAGAGTACCTTTAGTAGATTTTTTGTACATCTTATTTTCAATGTATAACGAATAGAAAATGTCAACCAGTAAAGCATCAAGATTTTTCCCAAATGAACAATTAGTTCGTTCCATAATATTATCCACACTCTTTCCACATCACTGAGCACATTGACACCATCACGTGCAAATGATGTTGCACTTGGAAAGATTTGTGCGTTATCTCACCCTCGTCGTCCCTCCAACCATTGCAGAAAACTAGGGGATCATGATTAATGACTCTTATCACTGTCGCCAACCCACCCCCACGTGACACCCTGCCTGGCCCTAACAGAAAGACATCCTTGCTCTTGCACTGGTGACGGTGGTACTGTTGGTGACATAGCAGAATATTCCACCACAATGGGGACGACCCATGGGCTCAGTCGTGAAAATACTTGAGCCTCCCCCGCTTGCGACTGCAGCGTCAGTCACATTTGGCCAAATCACAGTCCTCCTCCTCCAGCAAGACATCAACTGCTGTTCCCAGGTTGGGGTACAACCGATGAAAAACAGTTCCCGGTAAATGACTGCTCAATAAAATAATTAATTCTTCCGTAAATCGTAACTTTCAGGGGTACTTGTGTGTCACTTTCAGTTCTTTTTTAGTTACTATGTGCTTCGTGTTCGGTTCATAAATTACGGTTGAGCGGAGCGATACGAACCGAAGAAACTCGTATGAGTGAACATTGTTTCAATTGCGAGGTATCTTTATACACCCATCGTGAATACAACAGCACCTGGTTCGGTGGTTCGATGGTAGGTAATAGTGGTGGCACTACGAAGGTGCTGGTTTTGCACAATGCCGTCCAACACGCGAACCGATGTCGTCGTTCAATGAGCAGCGTTGCGGCTACGTGTATCAATCTGGAAAGCTTTTAGTTTGATGATGTGTCCCTGTGCATGTTGAAAGGACACATGTGCCCGATGTCCGACAACCATTTTGCTGGTCCAGCCGAACGACACGAATCCCAGATTGCCGTCCTCCGGCCTAGCCGGGTGGAAGAGCCATGATAAATCATTTGTTTTTCAACGCCACTCACTGGTGCCACTGACTGGTGCGTACCATACCATCCCAATGTGTGTACAGAAAAGTGTCCCTCGTTTGTCAGTTGACCATTTCCTGTGTGTGCTGGTCAACCAGCAGCCGTAATAATGATCAACACTCCAGTGGTTTCGGATTCTGGTGGTAACTGCTGAAATTGATGTGATTTATGATTTTTCTGTATGTTACGGAAATCATTGTTCGGTGATTTGCGCGTTGGGTAATGGGTCGTCCGTCTTCACGGGCCTCGGATGAGCCCCCGGAAAGCTGATAACTGATTTGCTCATACGTTAGCGGTGCTGGAAATTGAATGATTACATTCATTCTACGCAGCTTTTTACATCCCATTAGTTTATCTTGAATCAATAATCCGGATTGGCTTAGGATTGCCAATCCGGATTATTGATTCAAAAAAGCAAAAGAATCGATGTATTCTGTTCGTGTTTCTTGGATTTGTTCGAATAAGTTGACGGAAATTTCTTCGCCTTGGTTTGATAATTCTTCCAAAATAAATTGGAGCAACGTCGGCTTTATATAGAGTGCAAGACTCACGGCAGTGCTGTTCCACAGCAGCGTGAACATGTTCGAGGGCTTGAATTATTTTTCTTACCGTCAAAAAACATCATCACTGAAGTTGAATTTGGATTGAAGCTTCAAATCGAACAGAGTTTTTTGAACGGGCTCCTTCAACTCAAAGAACTGTTTGAGCATGGATAACATTCTACTACTTCGTCTCGCCAAAAATTAATAATTTCCAAAATTTGTGTTTCATTTGTATGAAACCCCCCTCCTTTAGAGTGGGAAGGTTACCATCATATATACATTTCTTGCCTTCTAAAACCTTCACATGCCAAATTCGGTTCCATTTGCTTGATTCGTTCTCGAGTTATGCAGAAATTTTTGTTTCATTTGTATGGGAGCCGCCCCTTCCAGAGGGGGAGGGTCTTGAATCATCTTAAAAATCTTCCCCGGCCCCAAAAATCGCTGCATACAAATTTTCGTTCAGTAGTTTCCGAGTCTATAAGGTTCAGACAGACAGAAATTCAAATTTATGTATATAGATTTGGATTTTTCCTATTGTTAACATTTCGTGGATAAAAGGCGGGCTCTTCTTCTCATCTGTTGGGTCAATCTGGGAAACGAGGTCTTGATTTTATTACTGTCTGTACGAACTTTCTTCTGGAAGGAGACTTTGTTTTAATCCCGTAGATTTCGCATAAGTGTCTCTGCTTATAGAACCACCCCACCCGTTTTTGGCCTTTCATACAGAAGCTAGATGAAATACAAACATTAATATAAACCGGATCGAATCGTTATGACCAGTTCTATTGGCAGGTGCCTTGCTACAATAGATGGTAGTATCATCATCACATTTGGATTTATTATCCAATGTTTTAAAGGAAAAAGTTTAGGATTTTGCGGATCAGAAACAGGAACATTGAAAAAATACGTTGAAGCAGGGACAATAAAAAAATAATTTTCGAAATTCAGGATCAATGTTTATTGTTTAGCTCTCATTGCAATGCAGAACAAAAAAATCCTTTTTAAGGAAAAAAAAAGTGAGAGAAACAAAACGAGTTCGATGAACAAAAGGAAATTGAGAAAGGAAAGCTTATTTTGAACCGACAATGAAGATAGAAGCGAAAGTGCGGAAACGTGTTCAAAAATATGAATAAGAGTTAGGAGCACGATACAGCAGCCATTATGTTTAATAAGAAATAACTCACGGTATTACAAAATATTTATTTATTCAAGGGTCCTAAGATTTCTTGAAGCGCTCGACTCTTCGTTACTCCTTTAATTCTATAATCAGTGTTGTAAAATGTTATTGGCATTCATTTGTATAATTTTTCAGAAACCTTAAGGTGATTATAGAATCAAGCCCGTGGTGAATTTCAAATTCACCACACGTTTATCTACATACCTTTTCAAAACCCCAAATCTTGCGCAATAGTTTTCGTACAGTGCCGAAACTCAAATTATGATTGTTCAGCATACCCAGGTAACCAATAAGCATTAAAGTAAGCACTATAGTAGCATTATACTGGCATTGCATATGCTCCATGCTGTATATAAGCATTTCGAAAACCTGGCTGTTCTAAATAAGCATTCTCAAAGCAATCATGAGAGGCATAGTCTTAAAATAGCATTTTGAATGCACACTGTTGTTTTTCGTGAAGTGCAATGGAACAGCTACATTAGTGCCACTTTAAGGCCTGTAGTGTTCATACGTCAAACGTTTTCCAATAAGGAACCATATAGCAGGGACTATTTTTCCAATGAACTTTACCTTTGAAAATAGAAATCGGTACGTGCAGAATGTTAGTACTTGTCGTTAACCTAACCCTATCACTAATTACATAGTTTAGCTACATTTTATTATTCCATTGCACTATTTTCGATGGATGCATTAAAGCAGCACTACTGTAGCTGTTTCATTGCAACTGGGTATGACGTTTGTGACGGTTGCATTCTGAGATGAGTTAGATTAAGTTTCAATGTTCCTGAAAGGGGATTTTGTTTATGTTGGGCAAAATTATTCCCACTACCATCTCTCTCTTATGGGCCAGCTGGTAAGGGCGATGACAACTACAGCGTCGGGTGGCAAGAGCGCGAGTTCGAATCCCGCTCGAAGAAAGTAAAAAATTATGTTCCATTTCAAATATGAAAATACAATAACGATATAATATGAAAAAAAAACTATGTAAAAAAGAATTAGAAAAAAAAATGCCATTAAAAAACCTTTTTTCTTGTTTTTAAAATTAAGCATTTATTCAGCATTTCGGATGCTGAATAAATGCTACTCAGCAAAATTTCTACTTTATCGATAAAGTAGGATTGAGCATTTAAGCAGCCATATATTGGGCCAAAACCTGCATTAAAATAGCATTAAAGGCGACTATAGGGCTTATTGGCATTTAATGTTTTGCAGTAAAGGCGCATATAATGCCACTTAAATGCTTTATATAATGCTTACTGGTTACCTGGGTAACGTTAATCATCTATCTCTTGCACGCGCACTGAAGGGAAAGGATTTGTTTTCATCGGGAAACGCTTCGGATCCTATCCATTCTGTGAGCGTAAAAAAGAAAGATGATCAAACGTCAGCAAGCTCTATGTAGTCTGAGGCATGAGAGGCAAAATGTCATTCAAACGACAAGTCGTATTTTGCACGGTTAGAAAATTTTTAATTTTAGTTACTTTTTTTCCCTTGCATCTCCCTCCCTCTTCCTTTTGTTGTCATAAAATGAAGAGCAAAACCACTAAACAAGGGCATTAAGTGTGGTAACACAACGTTAAATAATCTCATGTTTCCAAAAGTTGAGTGAAATTTACCTAACCTTTGGATAGTTTCTATTTAAAATTAAGTATATTTTACTTAATATTAAGTGAATTTGACTTAATTTCAAGAAAAAAATGACTTAATTTTGGGTTCCCACACTGAATCCCCGATTTGAGTGAAAAGTACTTAAAATTTGGTACTTTTTTCTAACCGTTTGGAGAGATTTCTCTCTCTCTCTAGCATCTGATTTTGAATTTGGAGCAATATAACTTTGGACAAAAGAATGGTGCTAACCAAGCGTAGGCCAGGCTTCTAAAAACAAGTTATAGATAAAGTACACGCAGAAAAAAGTACGGTACAAACAAACATTTGAGGTAAATAAAAAAAAAATTAATTTGTTCTAACACCAAAAATAAATACGTTTAAAACCAAACATATTGTTACATTCGAAGCGAACAAAAATTATGTTTGAATCAAATATGCATTCTAAGTTGCTTCAACTACCAGAATTATTGAATCGAAGTTAAATAGTATTGTCCTATAAATTCTTGCAATGCACAGGATTCTGTTTTTACAAAAAAAATCGCTCGTATTTTTGATCGTGTGACTTTAATTTGCCACCAAAATCTTTGCAATATATTTTTAAAAAATCCTACATAATTTAAAGAAAAATCACATGGTAATTAATATGCGTTAAACATTTAGGATGAGTGCAAAATTGAGAAAATGAAAATCGTGTAAAAATAGAATCTTGTGTTTTTTGACTACCAGCTTTCACAATTGCTAACGTTCATACTTCATTTACTTACCTTTCTATAACTGAAAAACAACCTTATCAGCAATTTGAAAGCAAAAAACATTTGCTTCAATTTTTCTTTGCTGGCTTTCAATCGAACCTGACCCGAACTGAAGTTTTTAAATATCTTTGATTCAAACATATTATCAGTTTGCGAATAAACATGAAAATTTTTGAATCAAACAGATGAAATTTGTATCCGTGTAGTCAAATGAAATGCCGTCGGTTTAATTTCTGTTACCGATCTTCGGTTCAAAACTGATATTTTTTTTTGTACTTCTCCTCATCTATTGGGTCAATCTGGGAAACGAGGGCTTGATTTTATTACTGTCTGTACGCACTTTCTTCTGGAAGGAGATTCTGTTTTCATCCCGTGGATTTCGCATAAGTGTCTCTGCTTATGGAACCACCCCACCCGTTTTTGGCCCTTCATACAGGAGTTAGATGAAATACAAACATTAATTTAAACCGGATCAAATCGTTTGTCAGATATGACCAGTGCCTTTGTCAGGTGCCTTGCTACAATAGATGGTACTATCGGTTCAAAACTGATCTTATTTTTGTAATTGCGCAGTTTTCTATTAAAGTATTTTCGTTCTTCCAGACTTCCTTCTGTAGAATTAACTCTAATATTGTTTCTGTCAGTTTGTACACACTAACCACTCAAGGTTCACTAAAATATTGAGACGGATATTTTGTTAGATCACATGCAGTTCAATGAAAAATCACAAGATCTTTGACCATTATTCATGTGCACTGTGGAACTGATGAGATCTTCTATAATTTCATCTTCTGTTGCTTTGTGAGTGTCTGAAGAAGAGAAAGCAGATCACTTCATTTATCATGGGATATCTTTTTTTTCTAATGCGTTTATTTGAGGCTCATTAGTTTTATATAAAACTCTACGGAGCCGATTTACTTTCTAAATATCAAAATTATTAAATTACAATGCAATTTTTAGCGCTTTTTCCGAGCTACGTACTTCGCTTGTTCTCGCAAATCCTCCTTCTTTTTCTTTAGTTGTTCCTCAGCATATTCCTGCCACATTTTCTCTTTTCTCCCCGTGTAATTCAGAATTGCTTTTTGCTCGTACCACAATTGGTTCGTTTTATTTTTAAAGACAATCTTCGTTGAGTCCTGTTCTTTTTCCTTTTCTTCCTTCTTCTTCTTGTCGTGTTTATTTGTTGCATATCTTCGTCCAGAACTTCGATAGTTTCCTCCTCAGTAATTTCATCATCAATACCTTCTGCATTATCCTGGCAAACAAACTACTCCGACAAACTTAATTGTCGATTCCTTGGGCATCTCCTGAATCCGTGTATTTTGCAGAGGATATGTATTTTTGCAATACGTCATCATAAAAAATCTGCTCTCTATGATTTACAATTTCCAGCGATGGCGTTTTTTCACTTCACATCTATAAAGACACCTCGTACACCCGTATATAAGTTATCGAGGCCCAAATCCCCTGGAATTTTTTCTCGAACTAAATACTTCACTGTACCGTATTGTCCGTGTACCAAAGATAGATCTTCATCTGGTAATTCTGGTGGAAGATCAAACACTCTAACATACTGAATGTTACTTCGCGCAACAATCATTCGAACTTCCACAATCTTTCCGCTCGAATAATAACATTCGTGGCTCGCAGTTCTTTCGTAACGCGTCCTGCATGGCACTGTATTCACAAGCATTATGCAAACAACGATCAAGAGATATCTTACCTACCATTACCTTCATTTGTATGATCCTTAAGGACACTCCTCACGGAATCCAAATTTCAAAGTACTCGCGTTTTCAAGAGCACATCACTCGATGCGGAAGTAACACACAACTGTCATTTTTATTATTTCACGCATGCTGCGTCTAATTGCAGCAAAGCTGAAATTATAAAAATGACAGTTGTGCGTTGCTTACGTATCAAGTGGTGTGCCCTCGAAAACGCGAGTACTTTGAAACTTGGATTCCGTGAGGAGTGTCCTTAAGACGATGGAGCCATTCCCTTTTATTTCTTTTATAAGATAATTTACGCGTATTTTCCTAGTATGAACGATGGATGGTTCTCCCAGTAGTTGATGCAACTCGTGGTTCATTCGCCTTCTCCACGTACCACCCGCCATGTGCACTCCACCACTCCATGCTGCATTTTTCTTTCAAAGACTCGTAAGTACGCATTGGTCTTCCCACGAGAATCGTCCAGGTTTCGTGTCCGCAAGGGTCCAAAGCAGAGCATACAATATTTACCTTCATGAAGAACATTCGGTCCGAGTTTTCACATTCGTGTTTTAATTATTCAAACCATAGAATGACTGACTCAGTTTTCTTCATCATAGCCTCACACATTTGATTACCACTGAGGATGGTAACGGCGCAGGGTCAGAAATCCTCGTTTCATCACTTTGTCAATGCTCGGCAATGCAGACACGAATATCTTGCAGCACGCTGTTCGATTGATAATCCAACGTAAAAAATGAAAGGGTCATTTGGCTAAATAGGTCATTTGGCTGAAAAGGTTGTTTGGCCGTAAGGGTCATTTGGCCGAATAGATCATTTGGCCGTGTAGGTCATTTGGCCGAATAGGTCATTTGAAAAGTGAGAAATTAGGAGTGAGAAGAAAGACGTCTCAATTCTTATTCCTCATTTCTCACTTCTCACTGTTAAAAGTGAAAAGCGCGTAGTGAGTAATGAGACGTCTTCAGGTCATTTGTAAATATATATATATATATATATATATATATATATATATATATTTTTGGATTGTTGATTTTTTTTTTCGGTGAAAAACGCCACACACAATTTCCGTTTTAAATAACGTTTCGGCTTACTTCATTCAGCCATCATCAGATCTGCGAAAATGTTTTATTCATTATTTTTAATTAAATACAATTTTCTTTTTCACCCACATCCATTGAAAAAACGAACAGTGGGTAATGTCTGTGACATAACCGCTAAGTGGACGTAGGACTTGACTTGACCATGCCTTTAAGATACATAATATGTCCAAATTTCTCACATCAACTATTTTGGATAAATAATCGGCGTTGGATACCATTCCTTGGCAAAATCTTCTCATCAAACCGACACAGAAATCAAATCTACCTCGAACAAGAACCATCAAAAAAAAAAAATTCAGGAAGTATCTGTCCGGTCACGAAATATTGGCCTCGACAGTGGCAACCTTCCCACTGAAGTACTGCCTGAAATAAACCACAAGTTGGCTCAGCAGGGGATGTAGACTGTATCTCAGCCCTTCCACTGAAGAGCCTTCTAATCCGTGCGATAGCGACTGAAGGAGAACATTATTTTTAACTCTTAGAGCCTTGAAAAAGGCTGTTTGCTTCGGCTAAGTGCAAAAAGTAAGAAAACGATCTTTTTAAATAACCGCGAATTTCTAGTGATGGTATAAAAAAGATTGAATGCTCTGCGAGCGAATGCACTTTTCTTTTATACCTTATTTTGAATCTTCTCTGCTTCCCAATTGGTGGGCCAATCAGCTAGTGTCTTGTATCCCGCTTCTTCGTCAGCCAAAGCGTCATCATCATCAACGCGTTCGAGAAGGGCTTCTTCTTTTTTACTCTTGTTGCTCGCTGCTGGCGCCTATTTCCTAACGCCACTTTTCGCTAGATACAGGCCAATAAGCCGGACAAGCGAGCTTAGAATTGCAGTTCAGGTGGGAAGTGCGTGTTCGTTTCTGAGACAACATTGTTAGTAGTAGTAGGAAGGACATGGGATTTCGGGTGATAAGATTTAGAATTGGTAACATGGGACGATCATTCAAATGCCAAAAAATCCAACATTTGATGAAAAATCGATTGATAGTTTATTAATGTTTGAGCTGTTATCGGTGTTTTTTTTATCCAAATAAGATTATGTGAGAGATTTGGACATCTTATGAATCTTTAAAGGCATGGTCAAGCAAAGTCCTTCGTCCACTTCGCGGTTAAATCAGAAAAATTATCCACTGTTAGTTTTGACGCTATTTATGAAAATCACGCATAAAATTTTATCTCTAGAATATTGGATTTGGCACCCAAGTATTGAAAGCATTGATATTGATCTCTATTATTGGCTCTCTGAAGAACCGTTTGTTTTTTGGACATACATGCTGCATCATGTGGCTTTTCTTCAGCCTGTCTCGGCTCAGCACCGATGCCGGCCGGTCTCGGCTCGACTCTGCTGCTGCTGCCGGTATCTGCTCAGCATTGCGGCTTTGTCGGGCCTGTAGGGTGGACTGCTGATGTACTGGCTAGGTTTCGGCTGATGATGGTCGCTTCGATGCTGTCGAGCCGAAAAAGCGGTCGGTGCAGACTTCATTCCCTGCTAAAAGGTGTAAGTGCTGTTCAATCGATGATGCGGTTGCTTCGCTTGTCCCGGTCAGAATGAAAGGAAAAAATCGCGTTGTGCTATTTTATGGCTTCTCGGCAGACCCAGCGGCTGCTCATTCGCTGGTGTCTGCACCAATCAGAACGTAAAGAGAGACGTAAGTCCTACGTCAAAACGTTCACATCCCACCAGTGTGGTCTATTAACTAACCCCCTTTATTCGATCTAACACTATTAGCTCCCATGTGTGTATTGCATTATGTGCGTCATCGTGTCTGCCGAGTGGACGTTCGCCTGTTCAACGATGGTATTTTGCACACATTCTCGTTGCAGATTTACCGTCACATCATTGCCCATCAGCTTTATGTGGAAAGCCTCCGCGATCAACCTGCTTTCCGGGTTTTCGATTTGTTCCAATACAGTTGGGTTGTTGAAATAAAAATTGTGCCTATCTGTCAAATGATGTTGCGCAAGATCTGTCTTCGACTCCTTCTTTCTTATGTTAGTTCTATGCTCGTTGATTCTCTTTTCCAACATTTCATTTCCAGTCATTTGGTCGAAGACGTCTCACTCCTCATTTCTCACTTCTCGCTGTAAAAAGTGAGTAGTGAGATATCACACTACCCCGTCTCTATTATCACTCCTAATTTCTCACTTTCAAATGACCTATTCGGCCAAATGTCCTATTCAGCCAAATGTCTTATTCAGCCAAATATCCTATTCGGCCAAATGACCCTTTCGGCCAAACGACCCTTTGGGCCAAATTACTCTTTCGTCTAAATGGCCCTTTCGGTCTAATGCCCCTCTCGGAAATGACCCTGACGGCATTCGGCCAAACGGCTCTTCCCAGTCGATATATTAAAGTTTTTAGACCACCTTGGGATAACAAACAAACCCAAAACAAGAAATGACATTTGTGTTGTTATCGTTTTCCATAGCAACTAGCTTTTTTCGATATAGTACCCATATCAATTTTGATCCCATTCCTCCATCTCTCCTTATCTCGATGATCCCTTCAATATCGAGATCAAGATGAATACACAGCTAGGTGTTTCAACCTGCCAAGTTTATGGATGAGAAGAATGCAGGGGTGAAAAATTAATTTTCAGTGCCAAACATAAACAAACTGGCTGGCTCTCCCATACTAGAATTCAAGATGGCTGAATCGTGAATTTTGCAGATTGGAACACCTAGTGGTGTATTTATCTTGATCGAGATGTGGAGAGGCGACTGTATCTACGCTTCGGCGAAATCAAATAGCTGAACGGTTCTCGTGGAAATAGAACCGCTAGTGTCAATCCCTGCCCTTCATATTACCCCCTTCAAATCGACATTGAACAGCAGGCACGTAAGATCATCATCTTGCCGTAACCCTCTGCGCGTCTCGAAGGGACTCGAGAATGTTCCTGAAACTTGAACAACGCTCATCACCCGATCCATTATCGCCTCGACCAACTATATCAGTTTATCCGGAAATCCGTGTTCGTGCATTAGCTGCCATACTTGTCTATGAAGCCAATTCCCAGCTCGTTGGTGGTACCATGTTGGTACAAGGTAGTCGCTCGATTCCCGGTTTTCCACATTTTGTGTCATGTCCAGCAAATTTCTTGCATCGCTGATTCGGTTTAATAGACTGGCAAATGCATAAGCCTACGATCCCCGCTACACAAGTTACCTTTCGATTCGAAGGAAAATTTAAAGTGGAAAACCGAAACCAATCAGCAAAAGCTGTATCCCTAGGAGTGATATTTTAGACACCTTCCAATATTTTGTTCAATAACCAAAAGATCAATAACCTGGGAGATTCAGATATATTTAGCTCCTATGAACGATATTTTACTTTTTCAATTTTATTTTATTTACCTAAATTCGACTAATTATTTTTTCTTTGCTTTTTTGCAGGTATGTACCGCATTCAACGTGGATCGATTTTCTCATACTGGTAAAAAAATTATCGTTTGAAAAATTGAATGTCATTGAATTGAGCTCCTGAACTGAATTGGTTTATAAAGTAAGCAAACCATCCAAAAGAGGTACTTCCACTTCAAATACCCGCTACCTACAAAGTCACACAAATCGCGATTAATATTATCTCTTACAGTACATTAAATTTACCAAATTTACCCCAGCATTTGCTCACCTACTGATTCTTTGTACACTTGTCGCCCATATCCTGGTCTACAAAACTAACGATGGCGATGGGCACACGCTCACAGTTTTGTAATTCAACACCATCCACAATTTCCCCCAAACTTCTCGTTCAAAAGCACACAAACGGAAACAAATCGCCGTGGAGAAGGGACTTTCATTCCCATGGCGTAGCTTCCTTTCATTTTCGTCCTTTCCACCCGAACAGGGTCGCCTAATTGTTTTCCTGAAGAATTAAATCGAGCACAAGTCACGGTCCTGGTAACCAATAACGCAACATGGTTTATCTTCAACGACTACAAAAAAAGAATTCAATTTAAATCCTCGATTGTTGCCCTACTTGAAATGCAGACAGTGGCTCACGCTTCTCCAGCTAATATCCCATCGCATGATGGCGTATGACACATCCGTCAAGAACAATAATAATTGTTGGTCCACCAGATTCTAGCAACGGTGGGTGGTTTCATGCTTTCGCCCATCACGATATCTGCCGCCTCCATCCCACCCCAATGACTCATGATGCGATGATGCAGATAGGCGGAAAAAGTGCAATCAACATGATGAACGTGCTCGGAGGAAAAACTTTCAAACCCATGCGCGCTGAAATAGATAGCTATCTTTGGTTTGTGACCGACCACACGCTACGCTGGGGATGCTCGGTGAAAGTGAATGTTGAAAGCAGGACGGGGGGAGCGACATAGCCGACCCACCAGCGGAACATTTCGTGACATTTTTCCGGAATGGGGTGTGTTCTTGTCTCTTTGTACCATTAGTTCTGTAGCGGTTTTTTATCCGTTTTGGTGCGAGAACCGTTTGGGGTAATTTCCAACTCATGACCATACACCGCCTAGTTGTTGATCATGTGGTGAAAAATTATAGTTTTTTTTATTTAAGTTAGTCCTTGGTGTTTCCTAAAAAAATAATTCAGGTTGAGCTTTGCTGTGATTTTGTCGTCAATAAATAAAATGCAGTCAGTGTATGATTCAGCATCGGATAGGATAGATTTCCATCGGTGTAACTCACGATAATTTGACGAGTAAACTTTTCAAGGTCACTGATTGATAACT
Organism: Armigeres subalbatus; assembly: GCF_024139115.2. Taxonomy (NCBI): domain Eukaryota; kingdom Metazoa; phylum Arthropoda; class Insecta; order Diptera; family Culicidae; genus Armigeres; species Armigeres subalbatus. The sequence continues at coordinate 395,383,037 of NC_085141.1, forward strand.
TCAAGTTAATCCATTTAAAATATCCCCCTTCCATAGTAAGAGTGTGTGTTAGATCGTGACATCGTTTAGCGCGATAGCTCGGTTGAAAGCTTTGATTACCGACTAGAGGATAGGATTCTAGCATTAGGGATGAAGTAGGTATTCAACATTTGACATCAAGTGGGAAAATCGATGCGTAGAAAAAAACTGTCTCTTTTATTGAAGGAACATCCTAATAATAAAGAACGCATTGAAGAGGCATTTAGTTAAAATTTTCCTAAAAATTATTCAAAAAGAAACATTGCAAATTTTTGAATAATGTTTAAAATACATTATTTTATCAGTGTTTGGGTTTAATGATGCTGGCTTACTACATAATATATTTCAATGTGGAGACGCAGATATGAGGTTGGTACTATAGCAAAACAAGCCTGATTAGGTGGCTATTGATTATTGAAAAAAAATATATAGAAAAACCTTTAAAACCTTTTAAGTCTGTTGAAATTAATGCTTTATTCTTTTTTAAAGGCGGGATAAGTTTGTTACAGTGAGAAGGAAAATAGAAAAATTCTTCAATTCTACCAAACTTTTGTTTTATACAAATATGTATTCAACTTTTCAATCTTCGAACCTATCCAGTTCAAAATTCAGCTTTAGTATCTATCCTCAAGCATCCACTCAACTCAAGCACCCACTTGAAAAATGCAACAAATTTGCAACACATTTGGGAGGCAATCATTCAAAGAAGTACCCAGCAGCACATCAACCAGTCAACCAGAAACTTTAGCAAACTAAACAGGAACCACACTCAATCACCCACCAAGACAACCTGGAGCACAATCCACATACTCGTCGTCGTGTGGAACCGGGTGGTGTGGAATCATCCGGAACGATCAGCGACCGGGCATCTTCCCTCGGTTGCGTTGTTGGTAGTGAGTATGTGCGATTGTGCACTCGCCACTGCCATTCCAAACTGCCGTCCGCGTCACCATCACGGCCATCAAATTCGATTGGAGGGGGACCGGGCAGGGCAGAGAGTCGCACATCCGGAAATACTCTAATTTATGAAGTTGAAGTTTTCCGAGTGTGGGTTTTGATCCCGTCATTAACATAAATTCGATTGCCCAAATGAACGAACTCTCAATGTGAAACTGTCCAAACGGTAGCAATCCATTTTTCATACAACGACGTCGGTGCGAGGCGAAATCGTCATCTGTACCAGATCGGTTCTGTTCTGGGTCGTTGACGATTGGTTCACGCTCGTATGTGGCCAGCTTGTTTGTTTATGATTTATTTTACCACGCTTGACCGAATTTTGTGTTACACGTCATGTACAGAAATTTGTATCGTTACCCTCAATCTTATTAGTTTCTGTGGTGCTTGCTTGCTGGCGAAAGACCACACTCTCGCACATTTTTAACAGATTTGGAAATTAATCATCAGGTTAGTGATTGGCTACTAAATACTACCCTGCAACACACAAGGCATAGTATCGTTCTTTCCCGAGTACATGAAGAAATTGATTTTTTTCCCTCAGATCTGACCTTTCATGGAAGAAGAATAAATTGCAATAATTTAGCAAAAGCTGCTGATTGGTTGAATCTCATTACACGCGAGGGTTTAATCAACTCAAAATCCGACTTATCCGATTCGTAGATGCAACTATGTTTATGTTTAATATCCTTCAAGCATTAAAATGCGGGTCGTCGGGTCAAGCACGAGACACTGAAGACGGCCTTACAGTTGAGGTCAAAATATGAATATTTGTAAAGATTACAACATGCGATTGACTCTAATTTTTCTTGGGAAAAGTATTTGAATTAATTATCGTTTGAACTTTCATTAAACAGATTTACGTACATGTGATTGTTTTTGTGGTCCCAACATGTATTTAGCCAACGTAACGTAGCGCCCGACTCCCACTCACAGGAATACATACCGTTGACGGACTCTACTTTACTTCTCTGATTCTTTACTTTCCTCACCGTTTGCTTCTCTACGCTCCTCAATCTTCCGTCGGGTTACATCTGTAATCCATTTTTTTCGCTGAGTAAGCAGCTCACCCAAGTTCTTATCGCCGATTACGATAAAAGCATTCTTCACTGCCCACTTATCTTCTACGCTGCCACCTTCCAGAACATTCACTACCCGAGTTCTAAGATATTTAACGAATGATTTCTTAACAGCTGGAACTTTTGGACGATCTATTTTGATTCGTCGCCCGAGCCTTTCCCTGACACCGCTGAATCCAAGCAATGCGTTGTCGCCAATTAGAAGATGATAGTCAAAAGCGATGTCAGTGCTGCGGTTATTACGGACTTAAGAAGGCATCGTCTCCGTTATCAGCTGATTTATTTCCAGATGAGCTAAATACTACTAGTACTGCCAACTAAAAGCGGGTCTGGGAAGTAAGTCAAATGCTTCTGCCTGCAGACATGAGAAGCGGGCGCAGGAGGATATAATCATTTACTCTTTGATATTTCACGACGCCTGAATAAGGCAAGGACAAATCCGTAAATGATAGATAAAGACGCGACATGTTAGTCACTCATCGATCCAGCTGATTAGCTGGAACGTTGGCTCAACAACTTACAATAACTTCTTCAAGTTTTGACAACCTCACCCAATTCAGATATAGGGAAAGGTTGACAATTCTCCCACGGCAGTAGGCAGGATTCCACTTCGGACGACCATGCGAAAACTATTCTGTCACGCTTTGCATCATGCTGGAGCAGGTTATTTAATTTCAAGAGTCCCTCCATTTGGTACTGATTGACCACGGAATTGTGAGTGAGTACAAGAATGAGACAAGGGTGCATGTATTATACCTCTTGTGCTATTTCACAAATCATAGCAGTCTACCTCTATAGAGCAATCGAACGAGATGATGGTACTGCTCTTCTAACGCCGTATGCTCCCACTCAACAAACTCAAACTCCACGGTAGCCGGACAAACAGTGGTGAAGGTCGAAACCAAAGCCAACCAACGTCCGATGGCGGACCAAGATCAACATAGAACATGGAGAATCGATCTGTCCAGGCAACGCGACAAACCTCGAATACTCAACTCTAACATGAAATCTGTGATGTTATACACCAGTGAGACTTGGTGCGTATTGGCAGAGATCACATAGATTTGCAAGTAGTCATCACCCGATGTCTATGTTTTACAGCTCGGGCCTGGTGGGTTCGCAACTGGATCTCGAATACTGAGTTCTGAATACCATCTACTGGATCTGAATACCATCGACGATCCAATATTAACGGCAACTCCACAGTGTGAATGGGCGTAGGCCGTCCACAGGCAACGTTAGAGCAGAGACGAGATCTTGCAAGCAGAGACGAGATCTGGAATCCTGCAGGACATCGCAGCGGAGGCAGACCCAGAATCGCCTGGCGGTAAAACCCTTACAGAGAAATAAACAAAGTCGATGGGAATCAGAATTGGGATCAAGCCAAGAAGGATGGAGATCCTTAACGTTGTCCCCATGTACCCTAAAAGGTGCTCAGAACACAATTGAATTGGATCCCACTTAATGAATGCCATATGTACATGGGTGCTGATAAAGAAACCAATCCTAGTGTCGTTTAGCCTATGAATTGTGTAACTTTGATTAGTTAAGTAATAGAGATTTATTTTAGAACTTGTTTGGAAGATTTTTTTATTTTTCATAAAACAAGTGGAGCGGTATCTCTCAAAAAGCAAGGTTGTTTTCAGTGTATCGTACCTTGGAGTAAGATAAACCAAAATCTGCAACCAGACACCTGATAAGACATCTCAGATCGTGTAAGGATTGAGAAGCGCCCATGCATCAATCGCCGTGCATGAGTCGAAATGGCCTCCTTACGACTATACAGAAACCCCCGCAGCTGATCCACGCATAAGTAAGTTCTATGTCCATTGCATTCTCTCTACGGGTTTATCCGAGGCCGTATAAATGCCGCTAACAAGTAGCATGGCATTTCAATAATTTTGAGAACGTGAGCATGATATGACGTGCTTCATCGATTCTACTTCAAACTTCACCTATCTTTTCCGTATAGTCCGGGAAGTCTTCAATTCCGAACCTTCATAAAACATCCTTGTTCAGACAACACATCTCTGATCTCAAAAGTACATCTGACCATTGCCCCAGTACATCCAATTTGAGCTTCATACTTAACTTCAACAAAAGCTTATATTTCTAGCCGTACTTTAAAAATGTTATGGTGTTATGGATTCAACAGTTTAGAGTCCATCAACAAAAACTTTTCCAAAAAGAAAAACTAAAATTTCTGCGGAAATAAGTTCCAGTATTTTTTAAATTATTTAAAGTTTCTGCTAAGTTCATTACTGCATAAATATATTACAAATATTTATTTTTTTTGCTATAATTTTCCATTAAAATTTCATTTTTATGCGATTATTCCCATTTTAGACTATTTTTTGTTTCCTTGTTATTTTTTTTATTCCCCCCCTTCGTGTTTTCCAAGAGCTGTCGGACATAAATAAATTTAATATTTGTATCGGCCTTATTTGACTTTAATTTGATTAAACGGATCATCTTCTTCTTTTTTATTGGCATTGGCAATCCCCTCTGGTACATTGCCGCCTTACAGCTTAGTGTTTGTTCAGTTATTAACTGCGAGGTTTCTGAGCCAAGTTACCATTTTTTTGCATTCGTTTTTAATTAGGCAAATACAACTGGAATGCTTTGAAAATCAAAATTTAATATCTTCGATGAAAAAGATTTTCATTCATTTTGTATAGGAATTACAAATTATAATCACCTGTATATATAACACGAAGTTTACTTAATTAATATGTTTTCCTATTGTTATGTTATTGTTATTGTTATGTTATGATTAAACCGTAGACAAGGGAAAATCATTCTGCAGAACCGATGTGCAATCATTCATCAAAGAGATTAATACGAACAACGTTGGGTCCAAAGTAGACGAATTCCTCGACAGCCTGGAAGGTATCCTCGTGGATTTATTACTCATGTCGCCAGTTTTCATAATTTGATAGGTTTCTTTTTCATCTACTAATCTATTTTTCGTTTTCAGATTGATATTTTAATTTAAGGAATTTAATATACTAGAGATGACAAATTATGGCCGATACTGAACCGTAAGGATCCTTTCATTGTCCGTGTAATGGCAAAAAGAGTTCCAGGTTGTGGCAACCATGCTTAGATTGTTCCGAGTATAGATTTTACTCATTCGCGAGATTCAGTTATCAAGCTGCCCTTCCGGCTTTCCACATGGAGGAAAACTAAAAAGCATTTTTTCGACCTTGTTAGAGATATAGATGTGTAACAGTTGAACCTCATATAAAGGCAAATCCTATAAAACGTCCGCATAAGGGACGTAACGCTTATGTTGTTAATGTTGGGAAATGTCTCGTCTAGAAACGGATCTAGGAACTGGTCGAGTAAACGGGCGAACAGGACATTTGGCCGAAGAGGACGTTTGGCCGAATAAAACAATTGACCGAATAGGACATTTGGTCGAATTCGACATTTGGCCGAATAGTACATTTGGCAGAATAGATCATTTGAAAAGTGAGAAATGAGGAGTGAGTCACTTCTCACTGTAAAAAGTGAGTAACGCGAAGCGAGTAGTGAGACGTCTCACTACTCACTACACGCTTCTAACTTTTCACAGTGAGAAATGATAAGTGAGAAGTGAGTAGTGAGACGTCTAACTACTCACTTCGCGCTATTGATTTTTTACAGTAGGAAGTGAGAAATGAGGAGAGAGAAGTGAGATGTCTCACTGCTCACTTCTCATTTCTCACTGCTCACTGTAAAATAGTGAGTAGTGAGAATTGAGAAGTGGGACGTCTCACTTCTCACTTCGCACTACTCACTTTTCACACCCTATTTCTCCCTTTTCAAATGACCTATTCTACCAAATGTTCGGCTAAATGACCCTTTCGGCCAAATGGACATATAGGACATTTGGTCGGATAGGACATCCGGCCGAATAGGGCATTTGGCCAAATAGGACATTTGACCGAATAAAACAATTGGCCTGTTTTGTTTGGGAATTCCATAGGAATTTAAATTGAATTTGCATGTTTTTTTTCCAATTTCTACACGAAAAAAAATGTGTTAGAATCAACCATACGGATTCTGCAACAATAACAATATTTATTGTTGATACAACCATAAATAGGGTTGAATGAACCATACGGTCCATTCGCGACAGTTCACTGGTTTGTTTTTGTGAATTACACCAACAGACTAGACACAGCTTGTTTTTGCTTTCCAGCTAACACTGTCAAATAATCAGGGATCGTAATGCTCACTCATTCTCACGAGCAGAGGATGCTCACTCAGGCAGATTTTCACCGAGCAATCAGTTTACGGGAAAGAAAAAAATACTGATGAGAGATAGCTATTTGTCACTTACTGTTCGGGCCTCCAAAACTAGATTTGCTTATTTTCTCACTTCTTTTTATCTTTTTTGTGCCTTCACCAATGCATAAAAGAGTAGCCTTATGGAACAAATACCAATACCTACAAACAGTCAACGTAGAAGTCTGGCTAAAGGTCCGAATCCCTAACGGTCTTATTTTTTTATAAACGCACACTGAAAATGTTCGCATAAAATGAATAAATAGTGAAAATGATGAAATGAAAAAAAAATCCATCAAGTATGCACGATTTTCGTTTATGTTTCAGGCCTGCTCTGGAGAAAAAAGAGCGAGTGAAAGATTTTTCTCGCCACAGAGTGCCAAAAAAGATTCTTCTTCGATCCAAAACACGCATGTTTTTGTGTAACCGAAACGAAAAGTACGAGCCCTGCAAATAATACATCAGAACAACAATATTCATGGTTGTTTTTACTTACGAAATTTCGGAGAAACTACTTTATCGAAAATATGATGACATCAACAAAAGAGGAAATTATTTTTATTGTCTTTATTAATGAGGTTTCACCGGTTCACCTCACAGAGGAAAAATGCCTAAGACGAGTTAAGTACTCTCCATTTAATTCCACCAATTATTTTCGATATCTTTGCAGATACGTATTTCGACCACACAGTTGTGGTCCAATTCCACCAATTAGGTCACACAGTTGTAGTCCTAATACGTATCTGCAAAGATATCGAAAATAATTGGTGGAATTAAATGTAGAGTACTTAACTCGTCTTAGACGGTTGAATACATTCCACTAAAAGAGCTTAATATATTTTTTAGGAAAAAATGACTACAACCGAATAGAATTAGCTTCATGGCGAGTGAGAGTCATCTACCGTATCTCATAAGTCATAAATACGAAATTATTATTGTCTAAGTCATACGATGCAAGATTGAAAAAAAAAACAATGAAGTTCGTTTGAATAATTCATTTGTGAAGAAATTTGAGGATTGACAATGTCCTCGTTGTTTGATGCACCAGACGAAACAGTTGTTTCAATCGTACAAGATTCTTCTGCAAGTGAAGAAATTTTTTTAAAAATTTTCAAAGTTTTGTTTTTCGAAACATTGAACGAATTTCTTTGGATTTCTACGAAACATTCTTTGTTTTGCTGGGTTCTTTCACAAATTACGTAACGCTGAAGGGGGAGGGAGGGGGTCAAGCCAAGCGTTACGGTCCATACAAAAAAATTAAACCTTCCATAAAAAAGTGTTACGTGGGGGAGGGTGGGGGTCCAAAATCACTAAAATTAGCGTTACGTAATTTTATAAAGAACCCTACTCATTCCCTGTGTCGCATCGGAACGAGTCAGACGCATTTAGTTTGGATCTCTTCACGCGAACTCGATCAAGTGCTTTTTAAGTTTACTTTGCCAAATAAACAGCACCGAAGTTTCGCAAGGTGAATTCCTGGCGACCAGAAGGAAGCGGGCTGTAATTGGTAAATTACCAACCGGTAATCATTACAGCGCCGTGAACATCAGCATTCGGACAGAGCATCATCCATCCCCGTACGACGACGTTCGTAGGCACCTACAAAGGCAGCAACAAAACGGCTAAGTACCTATTCGCTTTGTATTGTTTGCATACGAGGGAGTGGGGTACACTTTTTTCTCGACAGAAAGAATCGGACAGTGCAGAAAGAGTGGGCATTAGCCTGGTCCAAAAAAATTTTTTTTCTTAAATAAATTTATTTAAGTTTTTTTTTTATCTTTGATACATGGACGAAGTGAGTGGAGGCGAAACGCCTCCCAAAGACAATGTCGTTCGCACGCGATTTTACCAGGCCACATCACCTGGTCCCTGGGTTGTTTACTTTCGGCAGAAAGTGAAAAGTATTGATTTCTTAGGAATCAAACGTGACTTGACGCGTCGTTTTCCGAAAACTGATTTTCATCAGATCAATCGGAACAAACTACGTGTAACCGCACCTACATACCAGGATGCAAATGCTATCGCAAAAGACCATAACTATAATGTGGAATATTTGGTTTATGTCCCCTCGACCTCCCGAGATTGAAGGCGTAATTAACGCAGCGAGCCTGACTTGCAAGGATGTACTTGCAGGAAAAGGCCGTTTAAAGAATGCCCTGCAGTCTACCGTGGATATTCTGGACTGCAAGGAATTGCATTCAGCAGCTATGGTAGATGGTAAAAAAGTATATTCGAAGTCAGGTTTGCTACGGGTAACGTTTGCCGGTTCGATACTCCCAAAATATGTAGATATCGAAAATATGTTGTTTCCGGTGCGTCTTTTTGTACCCAGAGTTTTCAATTGTACCAACTGCAAACAGTTGGGGCACACCGGGCACCGAGTTTTGCGACAACAAGCCCCGTTGTGGCAAATGTTTTGAAAAGCATAGGGAGGAGTCCTGCCAACAACAAGTTACAAAGTGCGCTTATTGTGGCATGGACCCTCCCCATGGTTTGCAAGAATGCCCAGTGTACAAAAGCGCACCCAAAAAGTTAAGCGTTCGTTAGTACAGCGCTCTAAGCAGTCGTATGCAGAAATGGTGAAGTCGCATGACACATCCGCAACTGCAAACGCAACGGCTGCTATTTCAGCTGCCGTTCAAGTAAGTGATTTTTATGATGTCATTTCCATAGACGAATCGGACTCTGACGTAGCCGATATGGATGATTCTGCGGAGGTACACGTACCCGAAAAGAGGAAGAAACTGTCTTCCCCGGGATTGCGCCGTAAGAAAACCTCATCCCTAGAAGCTTGCCTAAATCTGATGGTAATGGGGGATTATTCAAAATTCCGAAGCAGCCTGTCTATACTGCTCCTTTTGACCCATGTTGCAGTAAGACATTCCCGCCATTGCCTAAAACTGATGTTACAAAGAAACATCAGTCAAGGAATATCTCTGAGCAGAAAACTGCTACTCGCACTTCCAAGAAAAGAATCTCGTCCAAGCGAGGATTGATATCCTTTAAGGACCTTGTGGATCGTATTTTGAACTTATTCAATATTCCGAATTCATTGAGGCCAATCATTGACTTCTTTATTCCAACAGTTGAAAGTTATCTGAAGCAATTGACTGTTTCATGGCCCCTTCTTGCAGGACTTGTATCTTTCGATGGATAATACGGCCATACAAGATACAATCACTGTGCTGCAGTGGAACTGTCATAGTCTGAAACATAAATTGGACGTGTTCAAGTTTTTAATTCGCAACTCCGATTGCGATATATTTGCACTCTGTGAAACATGGCTCTCTTCTGAAGATGAAATCAACTTCCACGATTTTAACATTATTCGCCAAGATCGGAATGATCATTATGGTGGCGTTCTTTTGGGAATCAAAAAATGTCACACTTTCTACAGAATTCCCATTCCGACTGTTAATGGTTTAGAAATCGTCGCTTGCCAAGTAAATGTAAAGAATAAAGACCTTTGCATAGCTTCAGTGTATATTCCCCAAATGCCTCACTTAATCGTCGGCATCTTTGGAGCGCAGTCTCTCTTTTATCATCCCCAGTTTTAATACTGGGTGATATGAATGCACATGGTATTGCATGGGGCGAAACTAGAGACGATAACAGAGCGCCAATTTTCTATAATTTGTGCGACGATTTCAACTTGAATATTTTGAACACAGGCGAAGTAACTCGAATAGGACCTCAAGGTCAGGAAAGTCGAATACATCTGTCTTTATGCTCTAATTCACTATCATTAGATTGCACGTGGAAGGTAATTCAAGATCCCCATGGTAGTGATCATATGCCGATAGTTACCACAATCAAAAGCGGCTATCAACGTCAGTGCCAGTTAATGTTCCTTTCGACCTCACGAAAAACATTGACTGGCAAAAATTTGCATCGGCGGTAAAAATTGGTATTGAATTAACTGATATTCTTCCTCCACTGGATGAGTATCGATTCCTTACCGAATTGATTCATAAAAGCGCACTAGAAGCTCAGAAACGACGCGTTCCAAGTACATCTGTCATAAGAAGACCAGCCACTCCTGGATGGGATGATGAATGTACTAAGTTGTATTCCGAGAAATCTGATGCCTTCAAGGCTTTCCGTAAACACGGAAGGTCTGAGCTTTTCGAAGAGTATCTGAGGCTTGAAAGAAAGCTCAAAAATCTTCTCAAGGCTAAAAAACGTAGCTACTGGCGACGTTTTGTTGAGGGACTATCACGAGAAACCCCAATGACAACACTTTGGAAAACGGCCCGCAACATGCGGAACCGCATTTCCACCAATGAGAGTGAAGAATACTCCAATCGATGGATATTCAACTTTGCAAAAAAGGTCTGTCCAGATTCCGTACCAGCAGAACCGCTATTTCGAGATTCAATCACTGATCCCGGTTCTTTGGGTGGACCATTCTCAATGCTGGAACTTTCTATGTCTCTTCTTTCATCGAATAACTCTGCTCCGGGATGCGATAACATCAAATTCAATCTTCTAAAAAATCTCCCAGATGTCGCAAAAAGACGATTACTCGACCTGTACAACTGTTTCATGGAGTACAACATTGTGCCACCTGAATGGCGACAGGTCAAAGTAATAGCTATTCAAAAGCCTGGGAAACCAGCGTCTAATCACAATTCATACCGACCGATCGCCATGCTATCGTGCATGAGAAAATTATTGGAGAAAATGATCCTCTCAAGAATCGACCATTGGGTCGAGCAAAATGCATTACTGTCAAATACTCAATTCGGTTTTCGAAAAGGTAAAGGAACAAATGATTGTCTAGCGTTGCTCTCTTCAGATATACAGCTGGCCTATGCGCACAAGGAGCAACTGGCCTCAGTTTTCTTGGATATTAAGGGCCCTTTTGATTCTGTTTCCATAGAAGTACTGTCGGAAAATCTGCACAGTAGCGGATTACCCGTTATTTTGAATAATTTCTTGTACAATTTGTTGTCAGTAAAACATATGAACTTTACTCTCGGCACTCTGACAACTTCCAGAAATAGCTACATGGGCCTTCCCCAAGGATCATGTTTAAGTCCCTTGCTTTACAATTTCTATGTTAAAGATATTGACAATTGTTTGGAAGGACAATGCACGCTTAGACAACTTGCAGATGATGCCGTGATCTCCCTAAGAGGTTCATGTGCAAATGTCCTGCAAAGACCATTGCAAAATTCCCTAAATAACCTGACTGTTTGGGCCAGACATTTAGGGATCGAGTTCTCTCCGCAAAAAACTCAATTGGTAGTGTTTACTAAGAAGCGGTACCCAGCTCAACTGAAACTAAAGCTGTTGGAAGATGACATCAACCAATCTTTATCTTCTAAATACCTTGGGGTCTGGTTTGATTCCAAGTGTACCTGGAAAACCCATATTGATTATTTGTTAGAGAAATGCCGAAGAAGGATCCATTTTCTCCGTTCTATCTCCGGAACTTGGTGGGGCGCTCACCCGGAAGACCTCATCAAACTATATAAAACGACTATTCTCTCTGTTTTAGAGTATGGCTCTTTCTGCTTCCTCTCAGCAGCTGATTGCCACCTAATCAAATTGGAACGAATTCAATATCGTTGTTTGCGTATTGCTCTTGGCTGTATGCATTCAACGCATAACATGAGCCTGGAGGTGCTTGCTGGAGTCTTTCCTTTAAAGCACCGTTACTGGGAGCTCTCACTTAGAATACTGATCAAATGTGGAACAAGTAACACACTTGTATTAGAAAACTTCGATAATATGCTTGAACTGGCTCATCGTTCAAGATACCTGCGAGTCTATCTCAACTACATATCGACAGATCTCTGTCTTCCATGTTATAATCCACCTCGAGTTCACTTCGTCAACGACAGTTCCTCAATTGAATACGATCTGTCCATGAAACACGCTATTCAAGGAATACCAGATCATCTTCGACAAATATATATCCCTTCCATTTTTTCTGAAAAATATGAACATGTCAATTGCAATAACAGATATTTCACTGATGGTTCTCGCATTAACGGATCCACTGGCTTCGGTGTTTTCAACGTAAGTTCAACCACCTTCCGAAAACTTCAAGAACCGTGTTCGGTTTATGTTGCTGAGCTGGCAGCAATTAATTTCGCTTTGGGGATAATTTCCGATCAGCCCGTAGACCATTATTTCATCTTCTCGGATAGTCTTAGTTCTATCGAGGCACTCCGGTCGATGAAACTTTTTAAGCACGCATCTTACTTTCTTACAACTATAAGAGAGCAGATGCGTGATTTGGTCGAAAGATCATTCAAGATTACCTTTGTATGGGTCCCATCCCATTGCCTAATCTATGGCAATGAGAAGGCGGACTCGCTAGCAAAGGTGGGCGCACAGGAAGGTGAAGTTTATGATAGACAAATCTCGAATAACGAGTTTTTCCCATTAGTCCGTCAGAGTACTCTTCAAAATTGGCAAATGATTTGGTCACACAATGAACTTGGACGGTGGCTATTTTCCATAGTTCCTAAAGTTTCTGCGCGAGCGTGGTTCAGAGGTGAGGACTTAAGTCGAGGCTTCATTCGCACGATGTCGAGACTTATGTCCAATCACTATTCACTAAACACACATCTCTACAGAAAAAAACCTGGTCGATAGCAACCTATGTAGGTGCGGAGCCTGTTACGATGACATCGATCACGTAGTTTGGTATTGCTCGGAAAATGACGCCTCCAGAGAGCAACTATTGGATACCCTTGTGGCCCGAGGTAAACAACCCTTCCGGGATATAAGAGGTGTTTTGGGAGATCGCGATGTGATATATATGCAGGCCATCTATGCCTTCCTTTGCTTGGCTGACATTAAACTTTAATGCCAATATTCTTCTCTTTCTCAGTTTTTTTTTCTTGTCCGATTCTGTTTCTCTGTACCATGTACCCCGATGCTCTGGCCATCCGGAAGATGCTCCCTGACGAACCAAAATCGAGCACGACGCCACGCAAAACCGTTTTCAACGTTCAACGTCAATCGCCCGGATGAGCAGCTGAAATAACCTAAACCCAAATCCCTACCCCGTCCGTCCTGTATTAAGTTTTTCTAACCTTGAGTCGCCACGAGTATTATGGTCCATGTCCCCTCCCAACTAACTGTTAAGATAAGATGATATACCATGTAAAAATATCATACTTGAGAACTGCGGCTCCGCAAAGTGTCACACACGACTGAGCCTACCAAATAAATGAACTGGTTAAAAAAAAAAGGAAATTCTTCGAAAATTCTTCAGAAAATTACTAAAAAAAATAGGAATGGGTCGTTTAGCCGAAAATCATTCGACGGAAAGACATTTCGTGCGAGACGGTTATACATCAAAAATTTCATTTGCGAAAGTGACAATCGGCCAAAAAAAACCGTTGTCTCTAACAGGTTGTTGACTGAAATTGTCGTTTGCCCGAGTGAGTAAACAGGCCGAAAATACCGTTTGGTCGTAATGGTCGTTTGAAAGAAAGGGCCATTTGGTCGAATGGATCATACGACCAAATGGCTTTTCAGCCAAACGGTCATTTCGGCCAAAGAACCATTTTGGCAAACGGTGTTTTCGGTCAAATGATCTATTTGACCAAACGACTTTTTCGGCCAATGACCGAACGATATTTTCGGTCGTATATCCATTTCGTTCAATGACATTTTCGGCCAGATGGGTCTAATGATTTATTTGGCCAAATGGCCCTTCCTGTCGTTTGGTCGAAAGTCATTCGGCGAAAAACCATTTGTTCGAATGTCGCTTGGCCGAATAACACTGTAAGCTGAATTCCATTTGGCGGAATTATGTAAACGTTTGTCCGGCCAACAAAGTTGTTTGACCTAGCAACTGTGTAGACTGAATATGCCGTTTGATCGAAATAATCGTTTGGCCGAAAATGTCGTTTTGCCGTATAGATCATTTAGCTTAAATTACCATTCTGCAAAACACTTTGACACTTTAGGCAAGATGTCCATTTCGGCTAAATGGCCTTTTCTGTCGAAAGACCGTTTCGGCCAATTGAGCTATTCGGTCAAAGGATTTTTTCAGCAAAAGGAACTGTTCAGCAGAACGACATTTTCGGCAGTATGTACCTTTCGACCAAACAACATTTTCGGGAAAATAACTTAACAAACGACCCTTCTTTGTGCAAAAATTCTATTTCAACGAGAAATTCTTTGGATATCAACGGAAATCCTAAAATACAGTAGAAAAGTTAAAAATGAGTAATCTTTCAGAATTTGCACTCGAAAATCTTCTTTTTTTTCAAGAAAATTATTGCTAAAATTGCTAAAATTTCAGTCGAGTTTCAACGTGATGAATTGGAGATATCTATCGGAAAATTCTGTGGACTTCTTCGAATTTCAATCGGCATGGAAAACCATAGTTCAGCGGCGTGACAAATTTGAAACGGCGGAGCGCCGATGCAAAATTGTCGGGGGCGGCGGCGCACACCTCTAGCCAAATGTCCTATTCGGCCAAATGCCGTATTTGACCAAATGTCCTATTCAGCAAAATGTCCTATTCGGCTAATTGTTTTATTCGGCCAAATGTCCTATTTGGTCAAATGCCCTATTCGGCCAAATCTCCTATCCGACCAAATGTCCTATATGTCCATTTGGCCGAAAGGGTCATTTGGCCGAACAGACCATTGGGTAGAATAGGTCAATTGACCGAATAGGTCATTTGAAAAGTGAGAAATAGGGTGTGGCAAGAGAGACGTCCCACTTCTCAATTCTCACTACTCACTTTTGATAGTGAGCAGTGAGAAATGAGGAGTGAGAAGTGAGACATCTCACTACTCTCTCCTCCCCAGACAACCAGAATGCATGCATAATTGAATTGTTTTTCTGTTATGCGATGCCTTTGCGCACAAATTTCATCGCATAATAGTAGCGAAAACGCTTTTTACGTACAAAAGTGGAGGCGTTATGTATTTCTTATCCGACGTTGCACGGTAGTGTATGCGATGTGCACGATTTTTAGGCGAGTTTGTTCGTTATACATTGCGATGTAGTTTGTGATAACAAACTATGTTTGACAGATAGTCCGATTTCATTTGGGTTTGTTTGCTGGAATCTATACCATTTCGTCGAAAGACATTTCGTCGAATGACATTTAGTCGAATGACATTTGGTCGAAAGGACATTACGTCGAATGGACATTTGGTCGAAGGGACATTTAGTCGAAAATAATTTTTTAATCCAGTCGAGAAATAGGACATTTTGTCGAAAGGACATTAGGTCGAATTGACATTTAGTCGAAATCAGATGTTAGAAAGAAGAACCTTTGTACATTTAGTGATATGACGTTTGATCGAAAGTGGATTTTCGAATGAATAACCTTGGTACATTTAGTCTAATGACGTTCCGTCGAATGGATATTTGAAAGAAAAGAACTTAAGCCAATATCAATGAAAAAATAAATGATTTATTTCGGTGTTCCTAAAAGTCATATAATTATTGTTCCAATATTGTCCAAAGAATGAGGGGTTCAGAAAAAGAATAAATAATACGAAAACGGTGAATATTCCGAGGTTATTCCCGACTGGATATTGACTTACGCGAACCTCTAACCGACTACATTGAATCTATACCACCTGGTCAAAAAAATGTAGTCGAATGGTGTTTCGCCATTAGACATGATGGCGAATAGACATTACTACCGTTACACGCATAACTGTCCCATGTACATCGGAAATTCCAGCAAACATGGGACGAATATGCGTATGATCATTTGGTGGAAATTAAATTTACGGCCAGTAACTAACGAATTATGGTTGAAAGACCATTTTATACTGAACTAATTATTGTGTAAACATTGAGTGAAAGAAAGAGTATCAATGAAAAGAATAAGAAAACCATTTCCATTCGACCAAATGTCAATCAACGAAATGCTCCGACTGCGATGAAGTATTGATATCATTGGTTTTTGACCATGTCCCGAAAAATAGAATAGAGGGTATTTCACTATCAGTACCTAATATTTTGCTATTTCTGTAGGTTTTCAATTTTTCTATTATCCACCAGGGTCTCCAGAAGTTTCTGTTAGCTCAGGTGGAAAATCTTCACTGGCTTCCGTATTCGTTTCTTCCGCTGCTGATTGAACTTCCTCATGTTCACTGAATTCCTCTAACCAGTTTATTCATGTATTTTGTGGATTATTTATTGAAATTTAACCAAAAATGCCTGAATGTCCTTTCGACTAAATGTCCATTCGACCAAATGTCCATTCGACCAAATGTCCATTCGACTAAATGTCCATTTGACTAAATTTCCATTCGACTAAATGTCCCTTCGACTAAATGTCCCTTCGACCAAATGTCCTTTCGACTAAATGTCCTTCGACTAAACGTCATTCGACGAAATGTCATTCGACGAACTGTCCCAAAGCCGTTTTCAGGAATATGCGATGTCAACAAATGAAGCTTGAATAATCTCGTAAAAAAGCCTACTATGCGGGAAAAGATATAAATGAACTGATGAAATTTGCACCATAATGCGATTTTGATGAAATATGGATCGGTAAACGATATTAATCGTGCATTCTTATGCGATGTGTGGTTGTCTGGGTCATTTCACACTTCTCACTGTAAAAAGTCAGAAGCGCGAAGTGATTAGTGAGACATCTCACTACTCACTTCATGCCTCTAACTTTTCACAGTAAGAAGTGAAAAATGAGTACTGTAAAAAAGTGAGTAGTAAGAATTGAGAAATCTCACTTCTCACTTCGCACTACTCACTTTTCACATCCTATTTCTCACTTTTCAAATGACCTATTCGGTCGAATGACCTATTCTTCCAAATGTCCCATTCGGCCAAATGACCCTTTCGGCCAATTGACCCTTTCGACTAAATTACCCTTTCGGCCTAATGGTCTCGGTCAAATGGCTTTGGGACAGTTCGTCGAATGACATTTCGTCGAATGACGTTTAGTCGAAGGACGTTTAGTCGAAAGGACAGTTGGTCGAATGGACATTTAGTCGAAGGGACATTTAGTCGAATGGAAATTTAGTCAAATGGACATTTAGTCAAATGGACATTTGGTCGAATGGACATTTAGTCGAAAGGACATTTAGTCGAAAGAACATTCAGGCATTTTTTGGTTAAATTTCAATAAATAATCCACAAAATACACGAATAAACTGGTTAGAGGAATTCAGTGAACATGAGGAAGTTCAATCAGCATCGGAAGAAACGAATACGGAAGCCAGTGAAGATTTCCCACCTGAGCTAACAGAAACTTCTGGAGACCCTGGTGGATAATAGAAAAATTGAAAACCTACAGAAATAGCAAAATATTAGGTACTGATACTGAAATACCCTCTATTCTATTTTTCGGGACATGGTCAAAAACCAATGATATAAATACTTCATCGCAGTCGGCTTTGGAGTATTTCGTTGATTGACATTTGGTCGAATGGAAATGGCTTTCTTATTCTTTTCATTGATACTCTTTCTTTCACTAAATATTTACACAATAATTATTTCAGTATAAAATGGTCTTTCAACCATAATTCGTTAGTTACTGGCCGTAAATTTAATTTCCACCAAATGATCATACGCATATTCGTCCCATGTTTGCTGGAATTTCCGATGTACATGGGACAGTTATGCGTGTAACGGTAGTAATGTCTATTCGCCATCATGTCTAATGGTGAAACATCTTTCGACTACATTTTTTTTGACCAGGTGGTATAGATTCAATGTAGTCGGTTAGAGGGGTTCGCGTAAGTCAATATCCAGTCGGGAATAACCTCGGAATATTCACCGTTTTCGTATTATTTATTCTTTTTCTGAACCCCTCATTCTTTGGACAATATTATAACAAAAAATATTATATGACTTTTAGGAACACCGAAATAAATCATTTATTTTTTCATTGATATTGGCTTAAGTTCTTTTCTTTCAAATATCCATTCGACGAAACGTCATTAGACTAAATGTACCAAGGTTATAAATTCGAAAATCCACTTTCGATCAATCGTCATATCACTAAATGTACGAAGGTTCTTCTTTCTAACATCTGATTTCGACTAAATGTCAATTCGACCAAATGTCCTTTCGACAAAATGTCCTATTTCTCTACTGGATTAAAAATTTATTTTCGACTAAATGTCCCTTCGACCAAATGTCCATTCGACGTAATGTCCTTTCGACCAAATGTCATTCGACTAAATGTCATTCGACGAAATGTCTTTCGACGAAATGGTATAGATTCCGGTCAAATGGTATATTCGGCCAAATAACTTTCGCCTAGTGGCCTTGGGCCAAATGGCATTCGGCCGAACGGTATTCGGCCAAACGGCCCTTCCCCACATTTGTGGTGGGTGCAGCGGGATCTTCTTCAAAATACGAAGCAAACACTGTCAGGGCTATCCTTCTTTTTTAACAAATATATTATCAATAATGAACAATCGAGTTGAGGAGTGACTCGTGAAAACAGTAAATATTCTTCGAATCGCTATTTTTTATTCAATATGTGGGGATTTTTAGAGAAATTGATAAGCTCGCTGGTCTAGTTGTTACCACTTCTACCACTTTTGTTACCAGGGAGTCGAGAATGTTTCCAACCCGAAAACATCCTAGACCGCTAATATACCTTTCATACTCACAATTTCAACAAAAAAAAGTCCTTTGCATCATTCTATAGTAAATGTCAAACTAGCCATCCTTATCCCCAGTAATTCAGAAGGTCGTGGACAGGACAGATCTCGACTGCGCCTTGCTGCCGTCTAAGAAAATGTTATTAGCCCAATAATTTTCTGTGGTAACGGAAGTGATAGTTTTGGGTTGTATACCTACCATATCTGTAATGCGACAACTCCAACCAAATAAAATGTTCTTAGAGATTCTCACATCCTCCATCAAAAAAATTGCTCCTAACTCAGCACTTAGATTCATTCTTTTCTTAGTTAATGGAATATTCTTCCTATGCGATATCTTTCCATTGTTCTCCCCCCTTCGCTAATTTCTAGTCCCTATAGACCAAATGTCTCTAACAAATCATCACATCCAACTCCACCAAACCGGTTCACAGGCACACAAGGTCGTAAATTCAAGCCCTAATCTTCGATTTATTCGCGTTTGTCGAATTATTTGCTACAAGGGGTGTCGTCGGGGACAACAGGGGCATCCGATTTCGCATCGGCTGTGGGGTAAGCGGCATCGTCCTGCGAAATCTAATACACCCAAGGCGACTGGGAACGAATCAGACGATCGTTTATGCTGAGGACGACCGACGGTGCCGATGTTGGTAATGCTCATCCGGAGCACAGCGAAACAGAAGGGCAAATCAAGCGTGCTCCGGCTTTCGGGACCTACTGTGGAGAATGCTATAATCGTAAAAGCACATTCATTCACGAAATAGGCAGCTTACCGGTCCGTACCAAAATGTATTTGCCATTGTGTCGGCTACCGATGGAAATCCTCCCAGCTAAAGCTTGAGGATACGGAACTGCATCTGCTGTTACCGTGCGCCGCTATTATTCTGAGAGAAGTTTTGAACCAGGGGGTCGTAAATTAATACTTGGGAAGTGCATGTCGATGTGACCCGTGCAGAGGGGAAATCTGTTTTAATTTGCAAACCAAGTAAATATTCCGAAGGTTTTCTAAGTGACGATTTATGACTCTTATTTCACAAAGTCAATAGTCAATTTGAATATCAATAGCTTATTTTATCGTTATCTGTTGTTTGGGTTTTCGAGCGAAAAACTGTTGTGCCTTCTTTCTACGTCTCGATATTTTAAAGATGCATAAATAAATTATTTAGCAGATTTCTGTAAAACTCGATTTTTCCAAACAAACAGCTTAGTAATTATTTAACAGATTTTTTCTAAGGCTAATAACTGAGATGGGTACGACCATATGTTACAGCATGTCATAACCAGGAATAAAAATTGGTATATTTGAAATACAACTAAGAAAACTTAAAACAAAAAGCCCCTTTCAATTTGGTTGCTTCCATCCAAAACATAGCCGATGAAACGCATTCATGTGTGACTCAACCGAATTGCACCCAATCTAAAAGTTATGCCTCATGCTCCACGTTCGTTTACATTAGTAGACACTACAAAACAAAGGGAAGACCAACAACAAACCTAACAATAAACAGAGAACACAGGCAGAAAAAATCCTATGGTGGGTATCCTCTTCAGGTAAAATCTGACATGGGCACTTATGACCGAGTTAGAACATAAATAATTGCCGGAGCTGGTTTGGAACGGTCGTCGCCGTAGTAATGGTAGCAGCAACCAGAAACTGAGAAATTAAATAATGAAATTTGCACTGAGTGATAGTATTGAGTAACTTTATTCATTTTTAAAACATCAAGTATTTAAGTCCGAGAAATTGAACTATTTGAATCTCCAATTAGTTTTTCGAACGGAGGCATACGATTACTAATCCAAATATTGGAAAAATGAACCATGATAAATTTAAAAACAAAGTTCGTTTCAATCCGAACAGCAATTCTCAATCGTCAACTCAAACATCTGAAGTTTCTTCTCAGCTTCATCCAAATTTATATCGAGAACTTAAGAATACATATGTCACAATGCGCTCCAGTTTCTATGAACTAGGAATGTGGAATATGTGTGGAACGCGTAGCGGAGCATAGAACAATAAATTTAGTATTACATCAAATGTAAACTTTAACCTACTTTATTTATTATTAGCAAGTCCAGCTGCAGAACGGCTGTCATAGTTTTTACCCGCGACCTTCATCCCAGTTCGAACATTTGAAAACCTAACCGCCAAACATCGACTGCGGCCCTGAATCGATCCGACATCCGTATAGAAAAATTCAATAGGATGCAAGCGATTGAATTTATGAATTCAATACTTCCGCTCCAGGCGTTCCAGACCTTTTCTGTGCCTCACGTTCCTCTGTTTTCCCCCAACTGCCAAGAAGATCAATCCATGCGGTGTGATCGAATTAGACCCCTACGAGTAGCAGAGAGCATGGCGTGTATCGCTTTTCCTTCTTGTTTGAATTATTCCGTGTTGAAAGGTTCCACGCTGAACAGCTGATCGTTTTGAGTGAGCGTGACTTGGGAATTTATGGGCATTTTATGGGCACTTAAAAAACGTATAGTCAGTAAGTAGGTACATGCTTCTTCCGTGAGAAATCCTGGCGAACCAAAACGTGTCACCATAGCTGACAACGGTGGTCATCTGTCAAGTATGTCACTTTTTCAACTTTCGTCTGTTGGTAATAGTCCTTTTCTAGCTAATGGTGCGTGACGCACCTTCAAGAATTCCTAGCTATAATAAATCAAAAGGAAACCAGATTCTTAGGCCTAGATATGGCATCATTTTTCTTTAGGTTTCTTCGTTTCAACAAAAGAAAAGAGTTAGGTGTGGTTTACTATTCGCACACACCTTTTATCGTCCCAAATGAGTATTACTTGCGAAGGCGAAGAGGGAGCTAATTTATCGTAAGAATGGCTGTCTGACTTCCAACCGAGGGAAGAAACCAAAATGTCCTGGTCCAAGCGTAAAGGAAATGAGTTTCAATTTAGAAGGGCATGTCCTTTTGTTGTTGGGGCTGACTCCATCGTTGTCGGTTGGTCCCCTGAAGAATCAATTTTGTGCCATCCCTTCATCTCACACTGCTATGCCTCCCTTCTGCTGTGTTCACGAACTATCTGCAGTTGAAGTTGATAAATTACAACCGATGACCTTTTCGGTGTTCGTAGTCCTCCTTCGATGACTTTCGTTGCTGCTAAATGTGCGTACTAATAACCAGTAAGTGAGCACACACCCCTGCTGTCAGCCTGTCGGACTAAACAGGACTTTCGATGAAGCCATCGAAGCGAGATTTAGGACGGACATTATTTCCACACATTCGTTTACAAACACGCACACATATGGGAACAAACATAGTTATATGTATGCAAGCATAAGGATACTTAAACTGAAACGGTCATGCTTTACAGTAAACAACAGCAGCCATTAACAGATACGGAGAAATAACATAAAATTAATTACATGCAAGCATGAATGGGACCGAGAATGGGACAGTAAATGCGTTGCGTTAAGCATTGGAAGAAGGGGGCCGGCAACCCTTCCCAAAAGCGCATTGTTCTGTTCCGGATCCCTTTCAGTTTTCAGCGTCGTGTAGCGGAACATTGACCATACACGGTGTGCGCTAATGAAATATGTGAAAAAAAAATGGATGTATAGAATTGACAGAGGGCGTAGTTAGCGTACAGAAGCGTAACGCGTACAGAAGTTGGGATGAAACAGATTCTGAACAATAAGAACAAAAAGATAAGTATAAGCCATTTGTATAATTTTTTTTATCAACTGATAAGCGACATTTAGGAGAGATTTCATTTTCTTGCCTCATATTGCATTTTAGTGCAGAATCCTGTCCCATTATTTCCTATTCAAAATTGTCCAGATCGTACTATGGGAGTTATGGCCAAAATACTATTTTTTGTTTACACGAAAAAGGCACCATCACCGCTAGGTGGAGTAATCAGTGTTTTTTTTATAATAATAATAGATATCGTGACAAGGTGTTCAATGCACTATTCATTCAATATGCTTCTATTATGAAGTACACCCAGGTTTTTTTACGCGGTTGGAATTGATTAATTTCTCGATTAACCTAAACTTTCACAGCTTTTTAAGTACCCCCTGAGTTTTCTTTGATTTTTGTTATTTTTTTCGTGGGGTTAACTCATTGTTCCATTGACACTGAAGGTTTTAAACGACTAAAACCAAACTGTGTAAAAAAACCTGATTAATCTACCTAGCAGTGTTGTTGCCTTTCCCGTACAAAAAATACTAAACAATATGAGTGAGTGTTTTATCATGTTTGTGCATAGAAAATGGTATGTTGGCCATAATCCAATCTGGCCAATTTTCAATAGCAAACAATGGGATAGGATTTTTAGTCGAATGGAACTTGTAATTCGGCCATTGCTAAGTTCCAACAAGCGTGTCTACAAAATTTTGTACACATACACACATACATACGTACACACAAACAGACATTACCACAATTCGTCGAGCTGAGTCGTTTGGTATATTACAATATGGGTCACCGAGCATTCTATCAAAAGTTTAGTTTTGGAGTGATCATATAGCCTTTATATATATGTACTTAGTATACGAGAAAGGCAAAGGGTGTAATTCCAAAATTGTAAATTTTTAACCCTCTTCCGCTCTCATTTCGTAACGCCTTATGCATGGAAAATGTTTTTTTTTTTGAGACATTACCCTCCCCTCAAAATGTTACGTAAATTGTGTTCGATGCGAAATTCATTAAAAGTAATATTATTGAAGTGTAACGCGGTACTGATCTTCCCATTGTTATTCAATTAACAAAAAAACCTGATTAATCCACCTGTGGGGTTTGAGTAAAATGCTTTAAGCGTGTGTTAATAGATTCACACATCAGCGTGTCAATCGGCGAGCAGCAAGCCACGACTTCGCCTCTCCACGGAGAGTCGCTGTCATAGCTTCGTTCCGGCCATTTAGGGTCACACATTTTGGCGATTCTGCCAGTCTATTTTTTGGAGCCTGTCGCTGATTTCATGAGAATTCAAGGGGTTAAATTGTGACAAGAGACAGGGGCGGAGCCACGGGGGGGGTTTTGGACATAACCCCCCCCCCCCCCCCAGAGACCAAATTTTTAGAAGAAAATTTTTTTTCGAACCGTCTCAAAATTTAAAAAAAATTAGAAAACCCCCCCAGACCAATTTTCTGGCTACGCCACTGACAAGAGATATTTTTATTATTTGCAAAATCACAAGGCGCGTCTCGAAGACTGTCGCAAAGACTGTCGCGAAGACGCGTCTCGAAGATAGTCGAAAAATGATTTGTGCTTTTGATAAATCACAAGACGCGTCTCGAAGACAGTCGAAAAATGTGGTTTGTGGTTTGCTAAATCACAAGACGCGTCTCGAAGACCGTCGGAAAATTAATTGTGGTTTGCTAAATTACAAGGCGTGTCTCGATGACCGTCGGAAAATGGTTTGTGGTTTGCTAAATCACAAGACGCGTCTCGAAGACCGTCGGAACATGGTTTGGGGTTTGCATAATCTCAAGATGCGTCTCGAAGACCGTCGAAAAATGGTTTGTGGTTAGAAGAACATCAAAGCCTCGCCTGGAAGACCGTAAAAAATTGGTTTGTGGTTTGCAAAATTACAATGCGCGTCTGGAAGATCGGTGGAAATGGGTTGTGGTTTAGAAAACTATAGGGCGTGTAGAAAACCATAAGGTGGAAAAATGTATTGTAGTTTGTGAAACTACAAGGTGCGTATGAAAAACCAACGGAAAATTGTGGGCTTCGTGGCCGTGCGGTTAGCGACGTCAAACGCTATGGAGCGTGGGTTCGATTCCCGTCCCGGTAAGGAGGAAACTTTTCGTGATCGAAAAATTCTCCACCGGCCCAGTGGGTGTTATGTGTTCTGTCCGTTGTCTAGGTGTTAAGTGTTCAGCCTGTCTTTTTTTTTAAATGCGTTTTTTTTGCGTTTTTAATGAAAAAGAAGGGAAATTTATATTTATCGTGCATTATATGAAAATAGTATTTTGGACATAACGTTTGAGCCCACAGTCCGATTCAGCCTATTTTTGATAGAAAACAATGGGGAAGAGTTCCTCGACGAAATTGGTTTGTCACTAAATATTCATTAAAAATTAGTTAGTTTTTTAACGCTTTAAGCGTACAAAAATATTTTCGGCCATAATTTCCGGCCAATTTTCAACAGGGATTAATGGAACAACATGCTTTGCCGAATGCAACTTGTTGTGAGTAGATTGGTTTAGAGTAAATTCCTTGACAAAAGAGTTAGATTTGTTTTTTGCTCACACACACATACTTCGTCGAATTGAGTCGATCGAAATGTTGTACACATCGCGTTTTCACGTTTAACACAGGAAAGCTGGTTTGTATAATTTGTTCAGAAAGTGTTGCTGTATTGAAGGAATATGAATACAAAATACGATATTTAGACTGAATCAGAACGATAACGAATGTTAAAAGAGATTCGAAGATAAGGTGCTTATTTAGTTTAAATTTCCATTGTCAGTTCAAATTATTGAGTAAACAGAACGAAAATTATTCGATTTTGGCAGAACGAATGGAACTATTTTAGTACAGAGAACTTGTTAAGAAATGCATATCGGCTATTAACGGCATTGTGTGGCCAAAGGAAAAAGTCTACTTCAATAGCATTAGCTTGCCTCGGAACACGGTGAAGAGTAAAAGTTTATGCAGAAGATTTAAAAACTACACCACGTTCAAATTCTTCTCTCTCGCAATCGATGATAATACTGATGTTAAAAACATGGTGCAGGCAGTTGTCTTCATAAGGGTAGTTGATGATTATCTTTAAATCACTGAGCAATTAGCAGCTTTGATCCCAATGAGTGGAACGACCAGAATAGTCCTGAGGGGAACTGTTAAGACCTGTATGAAGAAGCTTGGACACTCCTTTAAAAACTTAAGTAGCCTTACAACTGATGGAGCCGGCATCGGCAATAACGGGAAAGAACTACTGACGCTCGACATTTGGCCAACTTAAACTTTATCAACGCTAGGAATCCACCACCACCAATTCTAAATAATGTTAACGGAAACGGAGGCAGAATACGGAGATTTTCTGTATTATTGCTTTTCGTTGACTAAGCCTTGGTACCAGGCTTGAAAGATTTTATTCTCTTCGAAACGAAATCGCACTATTTTTATTTATTAAGAAAAATCAATGCTAAAACTGATAGATCCTGAATGGGCGAGTGGCCTTGATTTTCTGGTTGATAATACCAAAAATCTCAATGACTTGAATATAAACCTACAAGGCACAGATCAACACGTCAAATTTTGATTATTTTGAAACGAAATTGACACGAAACATTTTGACACAGTTGGTTGCTGAAAACTGGTACATTTACCTCATCTTGTTGAAAATAATTCATGTAAATCTGTTAAATATGCTGATAAAATCCAAGCCCATCACAGCAATTTTCAAGCCTATTCGCCGATTTTGTAGAACACAGGAACAAAATAACCATTTTCTGAACACCGTTTAAGGACGTATACGAAACAGTCAAAAATGGCTGCCACAAGGGAACCTCGCGTTTTTCCTTGCACAAATGTAAATTTATAAGCGAATGTATGCTACAAGTAAGCAATGGTGTAAAACTGCTTTTCGTTGTTGCCTGTCGTTTGCTTTTGAAGTTATGTGCACCTGAATGGGCTATGTGGTTGGATTCCAACGCGATTCACCTTAATGATGTTATTATACAATGTACCTTAAATGTTTCAAATGGAGATTATCGACATTCGATACGACAACGAGCACAAATCTAAATAGAAAGAAGAAAACAGCTTACAAAACTGCCCATGATTTCATAGTTGGCGTCAACCCGAACATGAGTGACGACCCCGATAGCAAATATTAATATGCAAAATACTTTAGGCGTAACATGCTCAGGTATTTCAATACCGAGACGAGCTCGGTGGTCTAGTGGCTACCGCTTCTGCCTTATAAGCAGGAGGTCGTGGGTTCAATTCCAGGCTCGTCCCTTTCCTACTTTGTATTTCTATCTTAGTTCTTTCTGTGTTTCACGTTCTACCAGAACGATTCCTACTGTTAAACCTTCAACACTAACAATCCAAAAACCTCCCGTGGTACCTATGAGAGGTCGTAGAGTTCTCTGCATCTTTCTTAAGTAGGTGTCCAACTAACCATCCTTCCCCTTCCTCAGCATTCGCAAGGACGTGGCCAGGACAGATCTCGACTATTGGAAAGTGCATTGCTTCCATCTAAGAGATAGCGATTAGTCCCAATTCTACTCTCATACAATAGTCTTGGCTTGTACCACCTACGAATTTGTGCGAAATGCTCAATGCTAATGCTAATGCTAACATGCTCAGGTATTTCAATACCAAACGAATAATAATTTGTGATGAGTTTGGTATTGTTATGTTATAACAAAGTATGTTATGCCTGAAGTATTATGCATATTAATTTTTGGTATTTTACCTCTTATGCAAGGCTTGCTCATAACAGAGTATGATATAAATAATAGAATAAGGTATTATTGAGTTAATCTCTCCTGCTTGGGAACTATTGTACTTTCCGTTGTATTTGGGATGGTTTACGGTTTACGGGAATCATGAATCATATCGATGATACAGCAGCTGAATTACCCCAGTGAACGCGTTGTAAGTCAAATTCGCTGACATTTTGACTATGTAATCATGGACAGAAAAAGATACTCCTCCCTTCGGTCGAAAGCAAATTTGAAAACAAAAATTGGGAATCCTGTTTGTGAATTTTAGGCACTTAAACGAAAACAATATGAGTCGATTAATGGAGAGTAGACAACAATTTCATGTTTCTCGTTGAATTATCAACCAAAAGGAATATAAGGAATTTTTGAACGCAATACAATCGTGTTTAGTTTTTCTCTACAGAATTCTTTGGCCGTTCTGGAAAAATAAGAAAATAAAAACAATGATTATTTTAAAATGTATAAAAAATAAAATATATATAAAAAATCTGGCCTGGCAGCAGGTGTTAACTCTGAAAATTGGCCCGTGGCTTGAAAAGGTTGGGCAGGCCTGCACTATGGGGTCGTACACTAATTACGTAAGCACTTATCGGGGGAGAAGGCTGCCATTATCTTACGCTCCACATAAATAAAAAATGATTTGTATGGGGAAAATCTAACATGAGGGGAGGGGGTTGAAAAACTCAGAAAAATTACTTACGTAATTTGTGTACGGCCCTTATAGGCGTTTGGATCTGCTTCAAAAAGTTTTTTTCTGGAGCAAACATTAGCGAACTTAGACAAAAACATGGACTATTATTCAGTTTCATGTATCTCGCAAAATGGTTAATTTGGGCAGAATTTTATTCATGGTCCTCGAAGCTTAAGAAATTAACAGTGATGTGCAGTTTTACAGCGGAGTACCATACTGTTTTGTTCGCTATAGGTTGCATAAAATATGCTTTTACAAAACTACGAAAAACTAAGTTCTATACTGCGTCATCAAGCGTAGATCTATTCAAGAGCTTTGTAACGATGCATAAATATGATACTTTTGAGACGAATATATGGCAAAGCTGCCCATTTTACCAAAAAACGTAAAAATGTAATTTATAGGAGAGGCCAGTTTGAACACCATCCATCCCTTCCTAAAGATTAAAAAAAATCAAAACCGCCCCAATTATAAAATTACAAGTTATAAGATGTGTGTGCATTCATCACATTTTACACGCTCAAATAGAAATTAGCCTTTTTGTAGTTTTGGCCACTTTTGCAAGGGGCTGTCCTATTGTGCAGTGCAGGGGAAAAGGTTTGTTCGTGTGTATCCCGACGGTTGTCTGCACTTCCCAGATTATTTCTTATGCAATGTTTTTTATTTCATTATCTTCCATAAAGAACGGCAAAAACATTTTACTACTACGTGAATAATTTGGGTAATTAAATTACTTCCTTTCTAACAATTTGGGCTATTATCATTCATTCTTCTGTGGAACTTAAAAATCTGTGTCTGCTAAACGAAAATTTAATTTTCTCGTACAATAGAATTGAGCCAACACGCTTCACGTGCGTCTTGCCGATGTTCTGCTTGATTTGTGAGCAATTTGGCTCCATAGTGTATGTACTTTTTAGACCTAAAGCTCTCTTGTTTCCGCCAGTAAGCACACGAATGCCTCGAGCCCTTTGGGACCATTTAGCTCACAATGTGATCGCAATCTACTCAGATAGTCTTCGGCGGCGGAAGTTCCCCTTATCATCATCATCATCAGCAGCATCAGTGAAAGGCTATTGTGTTACCAACACTACTATGTCACCTGGTCTGCAAGTCCTAAGCACTTTCTCACTTCAACGCGTTACCGGCCGAGTGCCGAAGTCGGTCCAAAGATTCCGGGTGGAGCATAGCGTCCGTTTTAGTGGCGTCTCTATGACCCGAGACCGGTCCGTTAACGTGTCACGATCTACATGGCCTAGTCTCCGGTGGTAGATCTAACCTACACCGACGAAAAGTTCTCCGGCGGCGAGGTCTCCCCCGAATCCGATCTCCTGTGAGTCATTCAGCTCCCAGCGTGATATCGACCTAACTACTCAGAGTCTTTCGACTCCATTCTTATGCCGTTCATCACCAGTTTTACGTTGAGCCATTCAGTCCCAGTTCGGTCACGGATTGCTCAGATGATCCCCTCCGACAGGGAGCTCCCCGGCGAAAGAATTTCCCTCGAAACCGACGAACCGCTTCCGTAGAAGGCTGTTGCGTAGCCTGCACTACTCTCAACACCTATGTGGAGTTTTTCAGATCAACGCAGATCCTATGCCATTTCTCACTTCAGCGAGTAACCGGTCAAGTGTCGAAGTCGGTCCAGAGATTCCGGGAGGAGTAAAACGTCCAGTTCAATGGTGCTCCGAAACTGGTACTCTTACGCGTCTCGATCTACTCGGCTAAGTCCTTGGTGGAGGAGTGGAGGATCCGAGTTGGTCCGAGAATAGAATCTTGTGGCACTTCTGCGTGACTTTGGTCGACCTTGACCCGATGTTTGAAGAAGATCTTCGAAACCCTGTACGCAGGAGCACAGTGCATCAGCTATGGCCTTCCAGAGTTCCAGCTAGCGCTGTTAAACGCGTTCCTAACATCTATCGTTACCACACCAAGTATTGTCCATCTGCATGAAGTTGGATCCCCGGGCTTTTTTCTTTATTTGGCAATAGCACAGGCTTCTGTAGCTTCCATCTATCTAAGTAGTCATCTTATTCCAGGAATTTTTGCATTACCGTCCGATACCTGACGGGCACACCTTGTCAGGTATCTAAACTCTTCGTTGGAGACCTAAGAGTCAACAATATCGTCTTCATCATCGTACAGAGTCTGTGGCCACAGCATTATACTGTGATGCGGAAAGAGACCCTCTAAGATTAACTTTAGCTTTTCCGGGCCTATTTCAACTGGCGTCTATGGTTCTTTCATCTTTGCCATTATCGTCCAATAATCATTGCCCCAAGGATTGGCATCAAACTTCACTGACCTACTCCTCGTAACTGTTTGACTAGCTCAACTTGATCTTGCAGTTGAGTGCAGCCCTGGCCACAAGAAATGCGACCTTATTCTGCACTCTTTCATCTTATGATTGACTCGTTCCACCAAAGGCCCGGGAGGCACCTATTGCGTGGTTCCAATGCACTTGAAACATCTCTCTATTTATTTCACCTATTGACTACTATCACTGGTCCAACGCTACCATTGTCGATGCTGGTGATGTCAGCATTTTTCCGCTTCTTGCGAAAACATTCTCCTTACGCTCACCTGCTCCTTTATTGTTTTTTATTTGACTCTCCATGCTAAAAGGGTCTCTTCCTGTTATAGATAGTCGTCTTGTTATCCCATGCAAGACGAATACACCACTAGGTATTTTTATTTGCCAAATTCACGATTCAGCCATCTTGGATTTTAGTATGGGAGAGTTAAGAGAAGGATCGGCGTAAATCAGGAATACTACATTTGACCCAACTATACCATTGCACCATTTAGGGGAAGAGGCCTCAAAACGCCCCCCGATGCAAAACGCCTTTTGTGGTTTCCCTCATATTTACCGTCATTAAGATGTCCGTAACAAAACTAGATCTAAAATTATGTAGGTTAGGAGAAAAAAGTTTCAAAATAGTGTATGGGAAGGTCGGAAAAACCGAAAATTTCCACATTTTGAAGAAACATCTAACATTTTGGCGAGGCAAAACGCCCTAGTGGCACTAACCTACAATATACTTGCGTCTCCACCAGAGTCCCTTAATTCTCCTGTATACATGGATGAGACAGTGTGCCATGAGCTACAAAAGCTCAAGTAGCACCGATTCTGTGCGACGAGATAAGCTAGCGCGCGTACAAAATAACTGAGTGAGCCTGTCTCAATGTACGTCTCATGAGACTCATCTCATGCGCTAGGAATGCATAGTTGGCGTTACTTAGGCGACGATATTATTGAATGAAAATTTCCCGCCCAAGCTGTTTTACGCACCTCCGCTGTTGTTTGCAAAGGTTTGCCATGGCAAACAGCGCATGAGCTGATCGCATTGAGATGTCTCAATGCGACTCACCAATGTTAATGTGAGGTACACAAGCTTCGTGAGACTCGCGTGCGCTAAATTTTATGTGCGCGTAGCAGTCGTTGCTCAATCTCATCCTTTTTTGTACGCGTGCATTATGTCTGGTCTCCACCCGCTATCTATACCAGAATGCTGATTCGCCGACGTGTGGTGCTTTGTTCCCTAGGAGCTGCCAGCTAAAAGGCGTTTTGCCTCATGAGTTTTCCAGCAACAGAATCTCACCACTTTTTTGAAATGTGAATATTATCAATATGATTGAGATTTTTGACAATTTTTGAATGGCATCAACTAGCTGTCTTGTTTAATTAATGCATAATGTAAAAATACCCATGAAAGCGTTACAAATAAGACAATAAAGCAGTGTTTGCTTAGCTAGGGCATATTGCCCCTCCTTCCCCTACCGTTGCAAATTGTTTACCGGGACGGAGGCAGTCGACCATTAGCCCGGTTACCATGTCACTCATTTTTACTCAGGAAAGAAGATAGCTCGACTGTCACCTCGTAGACGATCCAGTAGATGCATAAGTATTAGATTGCTAATGGCGCTTCAAATCTTGTGATCAACATGTTTTGTTCAAGACGGTACTTTATGTGTCAGATGTCCATGTTTTTCATCACAGTAGCCCAATTTTCATACTTGAGAAGAAGCAAACCAAAACAATAAATTTGACATTTAAGGTACCGAACGAACCCTTTGAAAAATCCAGGTTACTAAGATTGAATCATATTGATCACTGTATAGAATAACAGGGCCTCCAACGTTCTAACACTTGTGCTTCTACTCCTAATCCTAATCGCACTAAACCGAAGTGTAGAGGGGCTGGGGCTATTTTCGACATCGAATCGAATCGCGTCATTTTCCAATGGAAAACGTTGTAATATTGGACCACTTACGCGAATCATAAATTGAAGCATTACGATGGCTCGAAGTCATATCAGTGGAAAACGATCAGATTTTATGATTTTTATGACCACGAAAATCAGGATGAAAATATCCCGGTTTAAAAGTATGCGGGTGAAAAAGACATAGTGTGTGGGTAACGGCAGATTAATTGTATGCATAGGCTAAGCATCGATAAAATGTGTCTCTTGAAGTAAAAATGTTGAATGATGATTGATATATGATGATCCCCTTACAATGATTTCACTAAAAAAAAGCTTCTCCCATCAGTAAAAATCACGGTCAAAAAAACAAAATTTTCAGAATTAAATAACGATGAAATTTTTTTTGCTTTATATGATCCATATTACCCACACCAGAACGTGTCCGTTTTACCCTTTGTTTTATCCCACCTTGATCCAATTTCTTCAAAAACTCTTAAAAACATCCTCACTGCTGAATTAACCTGAGTTTCCATCACGAGGCTAATAACACTCGTGAAAACTAAAATTCGTATGGAAATTTAGCATGGAAAGCTCAAAACGTGCATTTTTGCCTACTATGCAGAACAAAGTCAGCCGAGTTAATAAGAAGGACGGATTTTAGTCACACACAATTCCTATCTTCTCTATCGGTTTCTAAAGTATTTTTCAAATGATACAGTGGAATGATTAAAAATTCATAAGTTTTTATTGAAATAAACGAAATTTTATTTATCTAATTTATGCTCACACTAAAATTTTAACAAATGTATTAATTAAGTCTATCTCTTTTCCTTTTTCAGAAAGTGCAATTCTCAAAGATCTCATCGTACTGGAATTTGAACTAACACTCAACTACAATCAACAATACGTAAATGTGAATCAATTCTATAAGTACTAGAAGCAACCAATCAACGCAACATTAGTTTTTAATAATTCATCTAGACCAGTGCAAAAACACCCGTATCAATGCAAAGCCAAAGAACGAAATTCAATCTGTGATTTTTGTTTTGTGTTTTACTTGAGTTTTTTTTTCTGTCTGAAGCAAAAATAGCTTGTTTGAAAATCAAATCGAGAAACAAAGAAAAAAATTGAAGACCGCTGCCAAGTCCCTGTCATTGCCTGACATAAATAACAAACTTTCGACGAAAAAGAAACAATAACAACAACTGCTTAGTGGAATTCCGCGGCAAACGAAAGCAACAATCAACACCCACCACCACCACCACCAGCGAAAATGTTGATGCAAGTATCACCGGATGCGGCCGATGCGCTAGCGCTAGTGCCCTCGGCGGGGACACCCACCACCGGTGTGCAGCAAAAGGACACAACCTGGACGAAGCTGTTCGTCGGCGGCCTGCCCTATCACACCACCGACAAAAGCCTGCGGGAGCACTTTTCCGTCTACGGGGACATCGAGGAAGCGGTGGTGATAACAGACCGAACGACGAACAAGAGCCGGGGCTACGGATTTGTAAGTGTGCGACTAAACAGCCCAAAGGGGGGGCTATCATGGACAAGCGAGCTAATTTTCCGTTTCTGTGTTGTTTTCCTTGTTTCCACCAAATCTAAACAATTAAGGTCATCATGGGCGACAGAATGAGTGCGGAACGAGCGTGCAAGGAACCGAACCCCATTATCGATGGCCGGAAAGCAAACGTTAATTTGGCAATCCTTGGCGCGAAACCCCGAGGCAACGTTACCCCCGGTGAGTTGATTTACATTTGATAAATGGTTGAATTTCCTTTGAATTATGTTTTCATTTGGCTATTTAGTTACTTGGACACGAATATTCCCTATGCTAAGTTTAGTTTGGGCAAGTGAATTAAACAAAGGCCCTAAAACGAACGTAAATTGAACGACTAAACATCTTTGTTCAATTTACATGAACGAGAAGAAAACATGTTTAACTTTTAGCCAGTAAATTGATCTATTTGAACAATGCATTTGCGCTGTTAAAACGTAGCATAAAGTGTCTTACATAAGTATTCCAAATGAATAATTTGAAGCTGACATAATAAATTAAGGAATAGTTAATGCAAGTCTCTGAGACTTCGTGTGACTTGATAAACATATTTGGACGTGTTCAGATGACGCATTATAATTGATTCCTTAAGGGATTACGCATCATGTATATTTTTACTTTCAATTTGACTTTAAGGTATTTTGTCATTGCTAGTCAAACAGTTTTTTTATTCGATCTAAATACTGTGTGCGACCTAAAATTGTTTCCTTGAAAAGCTCACAAACTTCTAAAAACACTCTCAACCGTATTCAAGTCCGGAAAATCAATCTTTGTCAATATTCGAAAAAAAAACCATTTTCCTCACTTCTTCAACGAACGAGCGTATAATGTGAAGTATAGACATACATATTTACGTACATGGGGATGTAGTAAACCTAAGCTACGAAAAGGTGCGACACGGCAAACGTTGCCCCGAATGATTGAAAAGTATCGGCCCTCCCCCACACCCCAACGTTCTCGCGCTTCGAAGCATTGGGGTTTGAATTTTCTTCTCGGAAACAACAGCAGCAGTATAGCAACAGCAACAACAGAGAATACTCTGTCAAGGGGCCGCCGCCGCGCCGGTATGCGTATAGCACCTACTTGCCAAGGAGCAATTTGCTTTTTCTTCTTCTTTGGATGTCTTTTCCCCTCTTAGTTTGAAGACGGCGGCGACAGTACAGCACAGTGGAAGAATCTCGCCGCCTCGCTGTTCAGGGGAAAGTGGTTTGATAAGCACTGGCAAGACTTTTAGAATAATGTGCATGCACATTTCGATTGGACATAATTCGGAAGCAATTACATTTCCATGGAACTTAAATTTGACAACTTTTTTGTGCCGGAGACGAGCCAGCCTAGGGCTGAAAGTCTCCTTAATAAAGACACAAAAAAAAACTTTTTTGTTGCCAGGACTAGCCTAGACAATAGGATACTTCTTCGAGCGCAGCGTACCGCTGATAAGAACTGCAGCGGCGACGGAACCTTTGAGTAGTGCGTGTTACATTTTTCGCAGGCCATGTTGCAGTTAAATATGGATCCTCGCTCAATGCCTCCGAATATTCCAGATCCCATTTTTTGACATCTGCAAGCGGTATTGTAGGGGAAGAGGGGGCAATATGCCCTAACTAAGCAAAGACTGCTTTAATGTTTTAGCTGTAACGATTTTCACGAGTATTTTTGTCTTATGCAACAGTTAAACAATATAGCTAACCAAGGCTGGTCGTGGCTTCGGCCTCCCACAAATCTGCGACCGGAAAACTCATGAGGCAAAACGCCTTTCAGCTGGCAGCTTTTATGGAACAAAGTACCACGCGTCGGCGAATCAGAACTCTGGTATGGAAAGAGCATGGGGACGGCGTTGTTAAATGTTTTATCAAAATGTGGAACATTCCGGGTTTTCCTACCTTTCTATCGAATATTTTGACACTTTTTTATCCAACCCACATAATTTTAGGTCTAGTTTTGTTCCGAACATATCAAAAGAGTAAATATGAGGGAATTCCGAAAAGGCGTTTTGGATCGGAGGGCGTTTTGGGGCCTTTTCCCATATTTTTTGTTCGCTCCACCTGGTGGCCAACTCTTGCCATTTTGTTTGATATTTAGTTCTGAAACAATGAACCTTAAACCTAGATAGCCGTTTTTGGGCTGTATCCCGTGGGGAATTACACGGATAATGGCGTTCCATTTATGTGCATGATTTTCAGCGCAAATTTGAATGCATTTTTTATCTGTGTACGTTAACGATAATAAAAGACGGTAATTGGAAAATATGTACCATCGCTCCACACATAAATGCCAGAAAGATGAACAAAGCGCTTTATTTGGTAACAGAACTTACCCAGTAAACCACATATCGTATAACAAACAGCAAATAAAGTCGCATTTGCGTCCATCAAAAATCTAAATCGCATTCCATATCAAACTTTGTCAGATTATTGTCGAACAATGTTGTATTGAATGCATCGTATACGATAATTTTTACCGTAGTGAAAATCAGTCATAATTGTGTAAATAAAAACTCGTAATGACTTATATTCCTTGCAATATCCTATATCAGTGCGAATGAATGTCTACGTGAATCGTAATACAATCGAAATCACTTCAGTCCAAATGACTTGTAGCCGTTTCAAGCAGTTGTAAGGATATAAATTGTGTAGTTTATGTTGAACAAAAATTCATCTCACTTCAAGGTGTGCAATATGGTGCAGTGGTAGAGTATCCGCCTGCAAATCTAAAGATCACATGTTCTCGAGACTTGGTGCTGATAAGATTTTTTTTTTATTTTCTATATTTTAATGTTTAATCGTAATAATGTTCTTTTGATGTCGGGAAAAATCGTAAAATAAAACTCGTATGTACCTATATCGCCTCCACTTTGGTACGTATATAGCCAATCTGTGCATTATATACGATTAAGTTGGTTCTTATATAATAACCTATATCAAGAGTTATAGGTACCAAAATGTTGACTGGGTAGAACTTATTTAGCAACTTGCATCTTACAACTTCTCGAAGAGTCATATACTCAACACCTTAGTTACCTACTATATTCTCGTCGAGCAGTCATTTTACAATTAAATATTATAAACAAATAAAAATAGAAAAGCAGGTCATTGAACAAATTAAAATGTCCCAGATTAAAATAACGTTCGATTGTTCCCTCTATTTGTGCCCGAAGAATTGCCCATTTGACATAGTTTCGGGATTTGACGTGGATTCGTGAGTCAATTCCAAAACCGTATTTGTATCGCATTTAAGTGTGCATAGCTGAGTCTAAAATTCTAATTTATATCTCTGAGTCTAGAATCCTATTTGGACACCTCGATAGAATAAGTGTCATTTATCATCCATAATTCGATGTCCTCGGATGTCCTTTCTCGGATCCTTGGCCCGGTTATTAAGTTTAATTCCCCAGGTTTTGTTAGGTTCTTATACAGCATTGTTAGTAAATCTAACAATCACCCACACAATATAAAGGGACTTATTTACTAGAAGACAAATTTGAAGGAAATTTTCAGTTCCCCAGATGTGTTTAGAAGTGCATGTCGGTGACTTCGAAGTATTCAACGCGGCTTGCCTACCTGCCTCCACTTGGTGCATGGATGTACAATAGACTGGCCCAGATTACTATGGGGAGAAAAAAATGTTGTCGAATTCCACGGGGCAACCCCCAGAATTGTGTCTTTGGGTGAGAAAATCAATCTCTGAAAATTTCAGCTCTATCGCTTGTTGCATAAGCTGGCGCATTTGATTTGAAGTTTGTATGGGGATTTCAGCCAAAATGTATAGGAAAATACACCTCCGTCACTCATTTGATCTGGAAATTCGTTCTGATTGCTCGATTGACCTCAGAATTGCAAAAACGGCAGTTGGTATGCTACAGAACAATTTCACAGAACATTGCAAGATGATCAAATGAACTTTTATATAATTTTCGGCTGATTTATTAGGAGCTGATTTGTGTATTTTTGGGTTTTTTGATCGAATCGCATCAGCCGAAACCTATATAAAAGTTCATTTAATCATCATACAATGTTCTGTGAAATTGTTCTGTAGCATACCAACTGCCGTTTTTGCAATTCTGGGGTCAATCGAGCAATCAGAACGAATTTCCAGATCAAATGAGTGACGGAGGTGTATTTTCCTATACATTTTGGCTGAAATCCCCATACAAACTTCAAATCAAATGCGCCAGCTTATGCAACAAGCGATTGAGCTGAAATTTTCAGAGATTGATTTTCTCACCCGAAGACACAATCCTGGGGGGTGCCCCGTGGAATTAGACAACTTTTTGTTTCCTGGGCCAGTCTAATGTACAAATCGTTTATGTAAAAAAACGATACTGAAGACCGAAAACTTGTGTATAGCGAAGCAAATTTTTAAAGAAAATATGCGAAAAAAATCACTGCTTATCGGTGGGAATCGTACCTACACCCCCCAGTACGCTAGACGGCTGCTATACCATTATGCTACGGTAAACTTAATGTCACCCTCAATAAGATATCTTAACGTAGGCCTGGTAGCGGCTAGGTCACTAAAAAGCTTAAGTCACTTTTCTCGTAAAATGTCACTATTTTCAACTATTTTGATCAAAATTTAAATTTAGGGTTCTAAATACAAGTTTCGCTAGGTACATCATCCTAGCATGGGAAAGAAATTTCAAATAATGTAACGCTTTGCGTACTTGTCGATAAAGTTGCTTTATAGTAAACTGATGGATGTATTAACTCCTAAGGCTTGTTAGCCCGAAAGTCATTCTTAACTTCTTCTTGGCTTCAAATTCCCACTAAAACTTGGCCAGCCTTTGAACTTGGTTACTATTCATGAATGTTTATATATATACCGTGTAGTAAGCAGAATGCGATCGAGAATCCCAACATCTTTGAAAGCCTAACTGCTGACCTTGCTGATTTTCTAAAATATTTGGAAAATAGTGTTCCAATCAATAATCTCCATAATCAGTTAAACTCTTGAGATTGAATAATTTTGTTTCTACATGAACTTCCTGGTGTCTAGTGAGCGAGGAACTGCTCAAATGATCAAACGATCAGTCATCAGGATTTCAAAAAATATATTCTGAAGATAATTTGTACATTTAAAATTGCATAAACTTTGGAAGTTTCAATAAAATTACTGTTGAAACCTAATTATTTTGAAATTTTGAATTTGAATAAACTTCTTTTAAAGAATTTAGGAAGTCTGGACAAATTATTTCGATTTAAAAATGATTCTTTGGCCTCCGGCAAGAATCTGTGCTATGGTTAATTGTGAATTAATGTAATCCCGTTGCAAAATTAAACGTGTTTAAGTCTCTCATTTAGAAATTGTTAGTTACTAAAATTCCTAGATTAAGAAGAAGAAACCTCCCAGTCAACACAAAATCGTATATCATGCAATTGTAGATGCTAAAGTGGAGGCGATATACGTACCTATTGTATGGGGAAGGGCACATATGGCCTCCACTTTAGCATATTATGTGACAACATATACGATCTAGTGTTTACTGAGCTCTTATTTTATTTTAGAGGAGCTTCAAAAGTGTATCTTATGTCGAGTCTTCTTCTTCTTCTTATTGGCATTACATCCCCACTGGGACAGTGTTCATTCAGCACTTTAACATTCATCAACTGCGGGGTTTCAAAGCCAAGTTACCATTTTTGCATTCGTATATCATGACGATGGGGCCCTCCTTAGCCGTGCGGTAAGACGCGCGGCTACAAAGCAAGACCATCCTGAGGGTGGCTAGATTCGATTCCCCGTGTAGGTCTAGGCAATTATCGATTTGGAAATTGTCTCGACTTCCCTGGCCACAAAAGTATCATCGTGTTAGCCTCATGATATACAAATGCAAAAATGGTAACCTCGCAGTTAACAACTGTGGAAGTGCTTAATAAACACTAAGCTGCGAGGCGGCTCTGTCCCAGTGTGGGGATGTAATGCCAATAAGAAGAAGAAGAAGAAATTTCCTATTCGGCCAAATGACCCATTCGGCCAAATGACCATTTCGGCCTAATGACCCTTTCGGCCAAATGACCCTTTCGGCCAAATTACCCATTCGACCAAACGACCCTTTCGGCCAAACGACCCATTTGGCCAAACGACCCTTTCAGCCAAACGACCCTTTCGGCCAAACGACCCATTCGGCCAAATGACCCATTCGGCCAAATGACCCTTTCGGCCTAATGACGTTTTCGGCCAAATGACCCTTTCGGCCAAATTACCCTATCGGCCAAATGACCCTATCGGCCAAATGACTTTTTCGGCCAGATGGGTTTCGGCATAATGGCTTGTTGCAACACAACAAAAAAACTTTTCATTCATGTTTATCATATTTTACACACCTAAAACTGTTGTTAGACGGGCGATAGAAGCTTGTAAATCAAAACCGCGTAAAGAAAAACATATGAACTTCAAAATCGTGTGAAAAAAATAGAAAAATTCATAAATTTGCGTGGGAAACCAGCCTAAATCCCATAATCAGCGTAAAAAACAGCTAAGATCTCAAAACTGGCGTAAAAACATGTAAAAAAATCTCGTAAACACTTGGATTTCGAAATTCACGCAAAAAACGCGTAACGTGTTAAAACAGCGTAGATCTTAATAAGAAAACTATTTTGAGCTTTTAGTGGCATGTCTTCACTTGTCATAAGACGAGTTCGTACTCGTCTTATGACACGTGAAGACATCCCACTGACACGAACTCGTCTTATGACAAATGAGCGAGGTTTGAGTGGTTTGAGCCTCTCAATCATTATACTTCTAGATATATTTCGTTAATTTGTTTTAAAATACCTACATAGAATTATGTTCTTACACTATTTCCGTCCAATCGTATGGCTTCTTTTTAGCGCCGTTTAGCGCCCTGAAACTTCCGTACTGAGGATCTAAATTACAAAATAATTCAAGCTCCTGTGGAAAAAAAATTATACGAATAAAGCCAAAATGGCCATTTAAAAGCGAGTGTTCGGAATATGAGTCAAAAAGGTACATTCTGCCCAAGGAGTTGAGAATGTTTCCCACCCGAAAACATCATAGACCGGATCGAGAATCAAAGTCATCAATCCCACGCATCTGCTTCTAAGGCTAACTAGAGACCCCTTTTTACATCCTGTTGGTTTGATTATTTTGAGTTTTGTTTGAGAATATTTGAATGCAGACATATATCTTATTTCTATATTAGTTTTGTTATGCAATGTCTGTTTCAAATAATAATTTAAAAACAAACCTTAGCGATTTGGACACATATCCCTAATAAACCGTTTTGAAAACATTTTATAATTAGTTCGAAACGACATACGATTTCCTATGGCATGTTTCTATGTTTCGAAAACTCAGAATGGACAATGTTTGAAAGTTCACAGTGCCATCCATCCAGCAACTTGTATTGGACTTGTTGTACCATCCTCCCCTTCAGTGTTTTCATTTTTAGCGACTCGACGCCCATGCGGACGACACCGTAACATGAGCAGGACACGCTGCATGTCGAGAAACGAACGACGGAGCGAGCGGTTTGATTTATTTCCACCGAATGTGCGACGTTTTCCACCATCATCGTCGTCCATCGGACGGAGGTCGTCATCTGCATGGGATGCGCTCGGTGTAGTTTTTCGACGCGCTCAATATGAGGTGTGGAGAAGAGATCGCTGCGTTGGCTGAGCTGGAAAACCGGTCATCCAATCTCGCAAGTGTAGGGCTATAGGAGCTTAGGCCTCATCCGTGTTTCTCGGCAACTAATATAAATGTATAGAGACACCGTGGGTAGCGCACATGAAACTAATGACGTTTTTTCACCTCGTTCGGAAAAGTTGGGAGACTGCAAACGAGCCGACGACAACGGAGACGCATGGTTATTTTAAGATGCTTCTTGTTTTTTGCCGTGATTCGTTTCTACCACGCAACGCCAACGTAATTTCATGTTCGCGTTCATCGTAGTGCGGGAGCATCCAAAATACTTCGCTTAAAACTACGAGAATGAAGCACTTAAAAGTAAAATAAACGTACGAAATATGAACCCGTTAAAACCAAATCTCGAAAGGAGAAAGGAGAATTCGTTTTAATTGAAGAATTTGAATATTCTCTTCTAGCGCTTCTCCTTTTTGGTTCTCAAAAAGCCTATCAAAAAAATGAATCAATTCAATTTCAAATATCTTCTAGTGTTCAATATGAACATCACGTTACTGCAAAAAATCAATGAAGTTGAGAGGTGAGAATGTAAACCAAACTTCATCCAATCATGACAACAAACAAGACTGCAACAACATGAGAAATAATATATTTGGGCACTTATAGAACAACGTTTGAACAAAATGGAAATATTTTTTGTTATTGAAAAACAAAAGAAACCTCCTGTTGTTAAGTTAGAAGATATCGAACAGAGTACCAACTGAACAAGTTAATTTAAATATTCCTCGAACTTTCGATATTTTTGGATGTTGTTTGTCTCAGTTTTGATTGTTGTCATAAATGGATGAAGTTTGGTTTACATTGTTCGTAGATGAAATATCACTAATGTGACGGAAAGAAGAGGATAAATTTTCAATTAAATGAATTGTACTCATGCTGATCTAGTTAGGCATCATTCCTTAGAATACGAGACAACAACAGTACAAACCAAGCCGTACTGTACAATGACAGGTGCCACTTCTAACAGCATTACACGCACTTTGACATTTCGAGACTTCGCGCATCGCCGACGCAACGCAATCTACCACGGAAAGTGAGTGAGTAGACAGAGCTTGTTGTTTGCGATCGCTACTAACATTACTGGGTGCATTGCATGCCGACTGACCGTTTGACGGGTTTTCTCTGATTGCGCGACATCCAAATGAGCCAGAATTTATTTTTATCTTCCCTCTGCAAAACCATGCTACCAACGGACAGAGCCGAGCTAGAACGGACGCGCCAGAGAGAAAATTATTTTAATTAGTGCAACCAAGCGGAAATAATCACAACAACCGGTTCGGTGGTGTCGACGACATGTCAATTGGAAAAAGGTTGACTATAGGTGTCGTTCGCATTCGTGAGCACGTGCGATATCATCCCTATATAGAGATCAGTGCACATTAGGGTGAAATAATTTCAAATTAGATCGTAGTTTTCGTTATTCCTAAATCAACTCCCAAACGATCATTATTATAAATATGAATTTAAAATTTGTTTATTGTCATGAGCTTACACTTATTGAGAGCTCAGTTTGTTTGTGAAAAAATTGTAAAGAAAATAGAAGTTTTAGGAACTAAAAATATACGCAAAATATCTTTTAAGACGCGTCAAAATTTTCCTTATTCGGCATCAGCGGAAAAGCAAGGTTTCGGCTGGTGATACTATAGTTTATGCGCCATACAGGGAAGTGTATTTCGAGATGTTATAAAGTCGTTTTTGATGTTGGACACATAGGATGGTG
Organism: Armigeres subalbatus; assembly: GCF_024139115.2. Lineage (NCBI taxonomy): Eukaryota > Metazoa > Arthropoda > Insecta > Diptera > Culicidae > Armigeres > Armigeres subalbatus. The sequence goes on from NC_085141.1 coordinate 395,426,196, forward strand.
GAAGATGGTCGTATGTGCTGCCTCTGCAGTTCCCGTAGACCCGGAACAATCAGGCGAGTTCGTAATGTCAAGCCTGTGCGATGGTCTGGACGATGCCTGGACGATTTATTGTTTGCACATTTGGACGATTCTATTGTACGATTGCTTGCTGGCTGCCAGACGATGGCCCTTGGAATAACAAATTGCAGTTTGATAAGTATATTTTTTTTCTTATTCCTAATATAAATGTATAGTTAGATCTAACTAGATTTTGATTCTACAATCACATCATCTCTTCCAATAATATGTTCCTGATTGGAAACATTAGATTTCGCGTTAATTTCCTATCACACTCTATCTTTAAATCTTTGGTTCAAATGAAACTATCTTAACAGAAATCATAACTATGTCATCTATCTTTACCTATTTCTTCATTTCATATTCTTCCTAAAACAATAATATTTGTAAACTGGAATGTTAAGCTTTGAAAAAGCATCAAATTTATACATTAGGCCGATATAAATATTTAAAAACAATGTCCCCCTCGGATTCTTTTGCCCAACAATAATATTTTGAGAAAACAACAAAAAAAGAAAAAAATTCAAATCAATTTTTAACAAATCCGAGGAGTTGTTTTATTTTATTTTCTTTTTTTTTTCATTTTAATATTTTTTTTTTTTAATCCCTCCTTGACCTTTTGAAGACCAGTAGGACATAATTTATATTTAATATTTGTAACAGCCTTAAGATCAAGTAATAAATACTTTAGTAGAGTTTATCTCAATAGAGTACTTTAGTGGAGTGTACGAAGTATTGTTTAACTACATTTTCCTCAGCCGTCTGGGACGGGTTGGGTACTCTCCGTTTCATTCCACCAGTTAATTTTCGTTGACTTAGCGGATACGTGTTTCGACCGCAGCTGTGTGGTCGTCTTCGGTGTCTCGTACTTGACTCGACTTGTGCGAGGCACTGGGGACGGCCGCACAGTTGTGGTCGGGGTACGTGTCTGCGGGGATGGCGGGGATTGGCTGGTGGAGTTGGATGGGGGGTGCTTGATTCGTCTTAGACGGTTGAATACATTCCACTAAAAGAGCTTTATATATTTTTCTACATTTTCCTCTTTCCTTGTTATTGTGTAATGAAATTTATTTAGCTCATTTTATAAAACAATGACCGAATAGATACCAAAAGATATTAGTAACTTTATTACAAGTTTCTATAAGTAATTCATTTTGGAGTGAAATTAACACCTCTGGTTATTCTACAATTCGATCCTAAACATGATCAGAAACAATCAGTACAGTGCAGATTTGTTCGTGTTTTGTATTGGACGTAGAACGATCGGAGATCGCGTCCAGACGTGTTTGCTTCGGTAAGCCGAACGATCGGCCGGTCATCGAAATTTTGTTTTGCTTTGTGCGGTAAGCAGAACGATCGGCCGATAACCGAAAAAAATCGTTCTGCTTCGTGCGTGTGTGTAAATTAATTTGAAAGTGAAAGTTTCAATCGCGTCCAGACATGTTTTCTTTAATAGGCAGAATGGTCGGCCGGTCATCAAAGTTTTATTCTGCTTTGTGCGGTTAGCAGAACGATCAGCCGACCACCGAGATTTTGTTCTGCTTTGTGGGGCCTTAAGAATTTAAAAAAATTAAGTATTGTTTTCATCGATCAAACTACTCGCTATACACGGCAGACCGTTTACCAAAACGAAACCTGCCACACTCTCTACCCCATATATCCAACATCCCAATAATCTCTCGTGGAAGTGCAGATGACTCGTCGGCTTCTATCAAAGCGAGTATCACGTCAATAATTTCCTACCTATTCCCTAATTGACCTGAATTTGTACACGGATGGCGCTAGTATTTGCTTATTTTTGGGTCACCAAATCATACACATTGAAGATGTTGTTAGTTCCAATCTTGATTCTCTGTGCACTTACAGCTGACCTGGCAATAACGGAGTAGCAACCGTGGGCGGTCAATCATGCTCATGCTCATGCTCATGCTCATGCTCATGCTCATGCATGCTAAAAATATACGCAAAATATCTTTTAAATACTGACTGTCCTAACACATATGTTTGGTGTTTCCATCAGCTGACCATATCGAATCAATTTTGGAAAACATCTGCTGAACTGTGAGAAATCCTGCACAGAATTCCGCCGCTAGATACACAATACCTATCCCAAAAAAACATGACTATAAAAGTTTTAGATGCGTTTTATTATTACATGCGTGCCATCTATCCATTGGCAGTTTACATTGTACTCCCTTCCTCGTGCTCCTGCTGTTCCGATCCAAACGTCGACCGCAGCCATGCAGAAGTTCCAGTGTTTGCCGACACAGGCTCTGTTCCGCCGGGACCAACAGAAATGGGCAATACGGGCGCCATTGACAGACTGGCTGACTGAGTGGCTGACTGACTGGAACTGTTGAGTGACGACGACAGACGACTCTGAATGGGAGAGCAGGCAAAACACGAGACAAAGTGAAACTCGATTTGCTTTGATGATTTGTTTACATAGTCCCTCCCGACCCGGCCCACAAGCGTAGGATTTGTGCGACTGTGACTGTGTATAAAATTCGCACAGATTCGGAAATATCGTTCCTATTGACGGGAGTGGTGGTCTGTAGAGGACTGTGTGGGTGGATCTTTTAATGAGTTGCAGTTTTATTTATGTCATCATCAGAATCTGGATGTTCGGGGTTAAATCTGTGGAAAGATATAAGTTAGTGATAATGTTGCTGGTCATGTCCCATAAAGCAGTTCACTATGTCACATAAAAATTGCCGAATTCAATTATTTCTAATTCCGTCATTATTAGTATTATGGAGTTGCGACACTCCTTCAGCAAAATGCAGATGGAGCAATCAGAATTCCAAATGGGATAAGCCCCCTTGGACCTCTTTCGTCGATTGATATAAAATTCAACAATAGTGTTTGCAACGGATGTTTGACATATGGTGGCTCAGGAACCTTCTTACGATGCTATATGTTCGGGGCCCTCCTTAGCCGTGCGGTAAGACGCGCGGCTACAAAGCAAGACCATGCTGTGGGTGGCTGGGTTCGATTCCCGGTGCCGGTCTAGGCAATTTTCGGATTGGAAATTGTCTCGACTTCCCTGGGCATAAAAGTATCATCGTGTTAGCCTCATGATATACGAACTTGGCTTAGAAACCTCGCTGTTAATAACTGTGGAAGTGCTGAATGAACACTAAGCTGCGAGGCGCCTCTGTCCCTGTGTGGGGATGTAATGCCAGTAAGAAGAAGAAGAAGAAGATGTTCCAAGAACCACTGAGATAGTTTCAGCTCTCCTAAGCATGCCTGCTTCCAGGATGCGATCACCTCGTCGACAGTTTGGATGGCGCAAATCAGCTGAAAATCTTCCTTTGCTCTCCATGAAGTATCTTCACCACTGCTGAATCTCGGAAACGCATAGTGTTTGTATATCAGTGACATTAGCATTAGCATTAGCATTGAGCAATTCGCACAAATTCGTAGGTGGATCAATCCAAGACAATTGTATGAGAGTAGCATTACTTTCATCCGTTACCTCAGATATTGATTTGGGACTAATCACTATCTCTTAGATGGAAGCAATGCACTCTTCAATAGTCGAGATCTGTCCTCGCCACGTCCTTGCGAATGCTGAGGAAGAGGAAGGATGGTTTGTTGGACACCTACTTAAGAAAGATGCAGAGAACTCTACGACCTCTCATAGGTGCCACGGGAGGTTTTGGGATTGTGTGGAAGGTTATAACAGTAGGAATCGTTTTGGTAGAACGTGAAACACAGAAAGAACTAAGATAGACATACAAAGTAGGAAAGGGACGAGCCTGGAGTTGAACCCACGATCGCCTGCCCATAAGGCATATGGCGGTAGCCACTAGACCACCGAGCTGGTCTTAGTGTTTGTATATCAGTGACATAAGCATAAAATATTCACCATCATAAGGCAACTTCATCCTGAGTTTTGGAAAAACGTCGCTTGAATATTAAAAACATCGAATAACTTAGTCAGTTTTCTTATAAATAGACTCACTCAAATCCAAATCCAAATCCAATTCAAATCCAATCCAAATCCAATCCTAATCCAATCCAAATTCAATCCAAATCCAATCCAAATCCAATCCAAATCCAATCCAAATCCAGTCAATCCAAACCAACCAATCCAAACCAAATCAATCCAAATCCAATCCAATCCAATCCAAAGTCAGTCAGTCGGAAGTCAATCCAAATCCGATCCAAATTCAAGTCAGTCAGGTCGATCCAGTCCAGAATCCAGATCGATACCAAATCCAATCCAGATCCGTCAGATCCAATCAGATCCAAGTCCAGTTCCAGTCAAATCGGTTGGGCCTGAAATTAAAACCAAGTCAGTCCGATCAGTCCAGTCCAGATCCAGTCCAAGATCCAGTCCAAGTAATCCAGTCAGGTCAAGTCCAAAGTCCAAATGCAATCCAGGCTGATCCAAGTCCAGTCAGAGTCAGTCCAGATCCACTCCAGAGTCAGTCAGGTCCAGTACAGATCCAGTCCAGGTTCATTCAGATTGATCCAGGTCAAGATCAGTCAAGTCAGTCAAGATCGGTCCAGATCGGTCAAAGTCAGTCCAGGCCAAGTCAGGTTCAGTCCAGATCTGATCCCAGGTCCAGTCAGGCTTAAAATTGAGTCCGTTAAAGTCAGGTCGAGTCCGATGCATTCAATCAAATCCAAGTCCGAATTCAATCCAGGATTCCAGTCCCAAATCCAATGGATTCGTCCAGAACCCAGTCAGTCAATCCAAATTCCAATCCAGAATCCAGTGCCAAATCCAGTCCAGATCTAGTCAGATCCTAGTCCGATCCAAGTCGATCCCAGTCCACATTCAGTCGATCCAAATCAATCAAATCCAGTCAAAATTCAGTCCAAATCCAGGTCAAGAGTCAGTCCAAATCGATCCAAAGATCCAATCCAAGATCTAATTAGTCTGAAATCCGGTCAAATCAATCCAAGTCCGTTAGATCCAAGTCGAGTCGGTCGATCCAAGTCCAAATCGAGTCAAGGTAGATCCAAATCAGATCCAAATCCAAAGTCCAGAATCCAGTTCCCAAAGTCGAAGTCAAATTCAATCCCAGATCGATCCAGGTCAGATCGGAATCAGGTCAGGATTCCAGTCCGGTCTGGATCAAATCCAGGTTCCAAATCCAGTCAAGGTCTGATCCAGTCAGGTCGAAAGTCAATCAATCAATCCAAGTCAGTCAAATCAGAGTCGATCCAAGACTTCAAGTCCCGTTAGATCCCAGGTTTCAAGATCCAGTCAGGCCAGAGTTCCAGTTCGGTGGATCCAGTCAGGTCAATCAAATCGATCCAAATCGGTCAGATCAGTCAGATCCAGTCAAATCCAATTGGAGTCAGATCCAAGTCAGTAAATCAATTGGTCGATCCAAATCAGTCCAAAGTCTAGGTCCAAATCCAGTCAAGAGTCGGTCAAGTCAGTCAGATCCAGTCCAAAGAGTCGAATCATCCAGGTCAGTCAAATCCGTCAATCCAGATCAAAGCGTCCAGATCGGTCCCAAGGTCAGATCCGAGTCGATCCGATCTGATCAATCCAGATCAGTCAATCAATCAAATCAATAAGTCAGTCCAGATCGGGTCCCAATCAATCCGATCAATCAGGTCAGGTCCAAATCCAGTCAGGTCAGTCGTTCAGTCAGGTCTAGTCCAGATCCAGTCAGATCCAATCGATCAGTCCGGATTGATCGGTCCAGATCGGTCAAGTTGATCCAGTCAAAGATCCAGTCGATCTGATCCAGGTCAGTCCAAATCGATCAAATCAGGAAGTTCAGTCAAATCTAGTGATCCAGTCAGGCAAACCAAATCAATCCAAGTCAGATCGATCGATCACATTCAAGTCGATCGAATCCAAATCCAGTCAGAGTTCGATCCAATCCAGTCGGAATTGATCCAAATCCAGTCAAATCAATCAGATCTGATCCAGATCAGATCCAGATCAATCAGTCAAGATCAGTCAAATCGAGTCCAAATCAATCCCAAATCCAGTCCAATCGTCGATCCAGTCAGAATCGAATTCGGTCAAGTTCAGTCCAAATCGATCCAGTCAAGATCCAGTCAGGTCAATCAGAATCGATCCAGATCCAGTCCAGATCCGATCCGTTAGTCGGAAATCATCGATCGATCCAAAGCCAATCCAGATCAGTCAGAGTCAATCAGATCCGATCCAATCAGGGTCGAATCAATCCAAATCGAGTCAAAAGTCCAGTCCGATCAGTCCAAATTCAGTCCAAAAGTCAGTCCAAGTCAGTCGAATCCAATCCGGTCAATCCGTGGAAATCAAATCAGTCAAATCCAATCCAGAGTCAATCAAACCAAATTCAAGTCAATCCAAATCGATCGGTCCAATCCAAATCAGATCCAAATCCAGTCAAGTCGAGTCCAAATCCAGTCAAATCAGTCCAGATCGGTCAAATCAATCCCAAGTCGAAGTCCAAATCAATCCACGATCAAGTCAAATCTGATTTCCATCTATCGAAAGTCCAATCGGAAGTCAATCCAAATGATCCAAATCAGTCGATCAATCCAAATCCAGTCGATCAGTTCAGTCCAATTAGATCCAGTCAAATCAATCCAAATCAATCCAAATCCAATCCAAATCCAGTCTGGATCCAATCAGGTTGAATCCAAGTCAGATCTGAGTCAAGATCCAATCCAAATCAAATCCAAAGTCGATCAGTCAAAGTCCAAATCAAATCAGTCAAACGTCAGTCAGATCCAAGTTCAGGTCGATTGATCCAGTCCAAATCAATCAAATCCAGTCAGGTCAGTCCAAATCAGTCCAAGTCGATCCGAATCCAGTAATTCAATCAAATCAGTCCAAATTGATCAATCCAAATCAATCCAAATCGGTCAAATCGATCCGTCAAATCGGTTCAATCAAATCCAATCCAAATCAGTCAAATCGGTATCAATTCAAATCCGAGTCAAGATCCAGTCCAAATCAATCCAGATCCAATCCTGGAAGTCAGGTTCAAGATCCAGTCCAGTCATTAGATCCAGTCCAGATCAATCCAAGTCCAGTCCAGAATCAATCAAATCCAATCAAATCTAATCCAAGTCAGTCAGATCCAATTCAAATCAGGTGCAAGTCAATCCAAATTCGATCAGTCCAGATCAATCCAGGTCAATCCAGATCCAGTGGAGTCAGATCCAATCCGTCAAATCAGTCAAATCCAGTCCAAATCCAGTCAAATCAGTCCAATCGATCCAGTCCAGATCAATCAAGTCGAATCCCGTCCAGTCAATCAAGATTCAGATCAAATTGGATCCGGTCCAATCCAAATCCAATCCAAATCCAGTCCAAGTCAATCCAAGTCCAGTCAAATCCAGTCCAGTCGAGTCAGATCGATCCAAATCCAGTCCAAGTCAATCCCAAGTCAGTCGATCGATCCAAATCGAGTCGATCCAGTCCAAATCCAGTCCAGGTCAATCAGATCGATCGATCGAGTCAGATCGGTCAAATCCAATCCAAATCCAGTCCAGATCAATCTAGATCAATCCAGATCGGTTTAGATCGAACAGGTCGAGTCAAATCCAGTCCAAAATCGGTCAAGATCAGTCCAGATCAGGTCCAAATCGAAGTCAAATCGATCGTCAATCGAGATCCAAATCGGTCAGGCCAGATCCCAATCAGATTCAGTCAAATCCGAAGTCCAGGTCAGTACCAAATCAGTCCAGATCGGTCAGTCAGATCCAGATCCGATTCCAAGATCGGATCCAAGTCAGATCCAGATCGATCCAAATCAATCAAATCAAGTCAAATCAGATCCAAATTAGATCCAAATCAATCCAAATCAATCCAATCCAGTAAATCAATCCAAATCAATCCAAATCCAATCCAAATCAATCCCAAATCAATCCAAATCGAATCCAAATCCAATCCAAATCCAATCAAATCAAGTCCGTTGATCCAAATCCAAAATCAAATCAGATCCAAATTAAATCCGATCGATCAAATCCAGTCGATCGATCAGGTGATCGATCAATCCAAATCAATCCAAATCCAATCCAAATCCAGTCAAATCCAATCCAGTCAAATCCAATCCAAATCAATCAAATCCAATCCAATCCAATCCAAATCCAATCCAAATCAATCCAAATCAAATCCAAATCAATCCAAATCCAATCCTAAGTCAATCAAATCAAATCCAAATCAATCAAATCAATCCAAATCAATCCAAATCAATCCAAATCAATCCAAATCCAATGCAAATCAATCGAAGTCCAATCCAAATCAATCCAAATCATTCGAATCCAAGTCTAATCCGATCAATCAAATCCAAATCAAATCAAATCCTAATCAATCAAATTCAATCCAAATCCAGCAAGATCAATCCAAATCAGTCAAATCAAATCCCAAATCCAGTCCAATCTAAATCCAAATCAATTCAAATCAATCCCAAATCAATCAAATCAATCCAAGTCAGTCCAAAGATCCAGTCCAAATTCAGTCAAGATCCAGTCCCAGATCCAGTCCAGATCCAGATAAAGATCCAGATCAGATCCAGTCCAGTCCAGGTCCAATTAGATCGGTCAGATCGGTCAGGTCGATCTAAAGTCCAGGTCAAACCAGATCCAAGGCCAGGTCAGTCGATCTAGGCCAGATCCAGTCAGATCCAGTCAGGTCAAGTCTGGAAGTCCAGTCCAGTCCAGATCCAGGTCAGGTCAGTCGAATCGGTCAGTCCAGGTCAGGTCAGTCATCGTCCAGATCCAGTCCAGATCGAGTCCAGATCCGGTCCCAGATCGGTCAGTCCGGTCAGATCCAGTCGGGTTTAGTCCGATCCAGTCAGGTTGAAGCCGGAGTCATAAGCCAAGGTCGATCAGGAGTCCAGATCCAGTTCCAGTCCAGATCAATCCAAGTTCAGTCGATCAGTCCAGGTCAGTCAGATCCAGTCAAGGTCAGTCCAGGTCGGTCAGGTTTTTGTTTTAAAAACATATAGGTACAGAATGTTACCAGTAAATGAATTAGTAACATGCATTCTGATGAACACTCCAGCATCGTATGTGAACCATCCTATTTTTTCTTGAAAAATGCTTTAGCAAAACTTTTCAGAAATAATTTACTGTAGAACGAGATTGAAATCCAAAAAAATGTAGTGCCAAAATGTTTCATTGAAATTCGACGTGATCCGTCATCACTATCTTCTCTGCACCCATCACACCACGCTGACCCAACTGCCAGATAATCGAAAACCAACATCATCAAGCAGCGGCACTTTCCCCCGGCCCAAATACCCTTTCCCTGGCTATGTCAATTTATCTACCCGCGCGCAGCGTGTTGTAGAGCTAGCTTCATTTCCATCTGGGATGTAATTGCACTGGCAGGTTGTTGATTTTTTCATCCTTTTCTTTATTTTCATTGGAGTTACCGTTTGCGCTGTTGATTTATGCCCCAACCACCCCGCGTGTGCCAACGACCATGCAGGTCAGCCAACAGACCAGCTCGGACTACGGTGAACGGGGAAGGGGTCAGCAGAAGGTTCCCATTTTTGAGCGAATGGACTTCAACATCAACCAAGAATGGTAGACAATTGTTGTAGTCCGCACCCACTGGCAGGCGACTGGTGGTGGGGAGCCCGGTACGTTTAGCCGGACTGGAACGGGGGAATTACCCGTGGAAGGCAGACGAAAAACTTTGATAAAAATATATTCGACCCATGAGGAACTATAAACGTATCATAGATATGGATTTAAAAAATGTAAATTATGATTTCATTGAGCTACTTAGATCCCTAAACACACATGAAACATAGAGCAGTACATTGTTCAATTATTGAAAACAAATGTTTGAAACACAAAATTGTAAAAGATTTTCACAAAACTAAGAATTAAATTTGTTAATACAATTAAGCTTTGTTTCATTAGTAGCGAGCGATTTTCCCTATCACTCGTTTCATTAGTAGCGAGCGATACAAAGTTAACGGCTGTGAAATTTTGCTAAAGATATTTTTTTGCTCTCGGAGACCATTTTTGTTCAGAAATTTAACATCATACGATTGATTTTTGGTTAAAATTTTTTTTTTATCTCTACTGCAAATGTAAAATGAGTAAAACGTGATCCACTATTCTGTTGCTTAACATCATTTATAAAGATTCCATCATTTCATTTTCATCATTTTCACACTTCCCTGGCTTTGAAACCGACTTCGTATTGTTGTGCAAAGCACGAGTCAAACCAGAAAAAGATGAGTGCTGCAACGACTTTTTCGTATTACATTAAAAATGACTCTGGGTGGGCAATTGTTTTGACATGAACATCAGCTTCATGATAACATGAATATTCACAGTTAATAGCTATACTAGTTTCTGTGTAATTTAATGACTTCTTTTTTAAGATTTTCATCATTTTTACGGAAAACTAATGCTGCCACCTAAATTTTCCGTGCAAGAATTAGGACAACTTTTGTTTTATTTACTCCACAACTAGTCGTCATCGTTGCCGAGAGCGTGCCATCACGTCATTATCAAACGTCGCCGTCCCGTGGCGTATAGCCGCGCTCCGACCATTGCTGCCAAGATGGGTAGAGGTAGGTACCTACTGTTCGGAAAAGTCGGAAAGTTACCATTTTTCACTTTTATTGAAGCGTTGATAAGCTGTCGTCCTGTTGGGATATTGGAAGCGGAACGATTGAATAGCGAACAAAGTTTTGCACCCTGACACCTGTTGTGCATTTCTTGGTTCACGTTGGAAAGTTTGCGAGAAAACTTTTCAACTATGATAAGGATTATGACGTTTCCATCATGATTTATGTTCGGTATAATGGATTAATTGTTTACAGGATGGGTTTTGGATTCAACAACAAAACTTAATAGATTAAGAAAATTATCTGAAGTAGTTAGGTGTTGCTCATTTGTTTTAATCGAAAAGTCTAGACAAAGTGCAGCCAAGCATTTGGAGCAATATTGCCATTTCCATTGTGCAGACAATCAAAAGTAATTGCAATTGGAGGTGAGAGGATTTTGCGATCCACAAGTGTTTTTCATTATTCTAAAAGCGTGCAACCTGGTGGCTCATGCGTGGGTAAAATATTGTCGAGGGTTATCTTGACTAATAGATTATGCTGGTAACACCATTTGTCTGATAAACGTTTTGTGCATATATTGCTGTTACAATGATGATGAGTTTTCTTTTTACATTTGCTGTCTTGTGAAGAAATATTTTTCGATCATGTCGAGAACTTTTATCGTCAAATTTCCATGTTATTTTCGTAGTTGCGTATAATTTATTCAAGTGGTGTTGATCTGCGTTTGTTGGTCGTCATCGTTGTTTCAGCATTTCGAATGATGAAATCTGTTGTACATTGCGTATAATTGGATAATAAGTGCAGCTGCATGGAAGCAAACTTTGTTTATTTCATCATTTGGAATTCATTTCATGCATGCAAAATATGTTTTTGCATCATTTGGTTATCATAAATTCGTTGACGGTTGCGCCAGATTATCAAGAAATCCAGCGAAACGCGGAACGCCTATCTGTATTAAGCCACTGGCTTGAAAATAAACACATCAAAAGTACATCCAGCGTAGATTTTTGACCCAAAAAATATATAAAAATGTTTATAAGAAAAATCAAGCTAAAGAATGCAGCGTCCCGCGAAACGTTCCTGGCCACTTGTTTCAAGTATGGAATTAAGTTAACATGGTGTTTAAAATGAAGTTCAAATTCAAAATCGAAGTAGTAAAATTTGGATTCCTATTCAATGAATGGAACATTAAAGAAGATCACGAGAAAGGACTCTAAAAAATAAGAAGTTTGGATTCCACATTTTGAACCAATTTGGATTCCTATTCAAAACATGAAAATGATAAAGAAGCATGATATGGGGCTCTTCTATTTCAAATGCGATAGGACTTTAGGAGGAAAAGGAACATTTGGATTCCTAGTTACAAACAAAAACAAGATCAGAAGAAATGCTTGATAGACTTCAATTGAATTCAAATACCGACTGAATTTAGATTGTTTTGGAATAATTATCAGATTGATTTTTGAATTAATTTCAAGTTGATTTGGAACGCAGTTGGATTTGTATTTGAATCGAATTCGGTTTTGGATTGGATTGGGATTGAATTTGAATTTGGATTGAATTTGGTTTGGATTTGGATTGGATTTGGATTGAATTTGGATTGGATTTGGATTGGATTTGGATTGGTTGGATTGGTTTGAGTTGGTTGGTTGGTTGGATTGGTTTGGATTGGTTGGATTGGTTGGATCTAATTTGGATCTAATTTGGATTTGGAATGGTTGATTTGGATTGGTTTGGATTGGTTTGGATTGGTTTGGATTGGTTGGATTGGATTTGGATTGGTTTGGATTGGATTTGGATTGGATTTGGATTGGTTGGTTGGATTTGGATTGGTTGGATTAGATTTGGTTGGTTTGGATTGGTTTGGTTAGTTTGGATTGGTTGGATTGGTTTGGTTGGTTTGGATTGGTTTGGATTGGATTTGGATTGGTTGGTTGGTTTGGTTGATTGGTTTGGTTGGTTTGGTTGGTTGGTTGGTTTGGTTGGTTGGATTGGTTTGGATTGGTTTGGATTGGTTTGGTTGGTTTGGATTGGTTTGGATTGGTTTGGATTGGTTTGGATTGGTTTGGTTGGTTTGGTTGGTTTGGTTGGTTTGGTTGGTTTGGATTGGTTTGGTTGGTTTGGTTGGTTGGTTGGTTTGGATTGGTTTGGATTGGATTTGGTTGGTTTGGTTGGTTTGGATTGGTTTGGATTGGTTTGGTTGGTTTGGATTGGTTTGGATTGGTTTGGATTGGTTTGGATTGGTTTGGATTGGTTTGGATTGGTTTGGATTGGTTTGGATTGGTTTGGTTGGTTTGGATTGGTTGGTTGGTTGGATTGGTTTGGTTGGTTTGGATTGGTTGGATTGGTTTGGTTGGTTTGGATTGGTTTGGTTGGTTTGGATTGGTTTGGTTGGTTTGGTTGGTTGGGTTGGTTTGGTTGGTTTGGTTGGTTTGGTTGGTTTGGATTGGTTTGGTTGGTTTGGTTGGTTTGGTTGGTTTGGTTGGTTATTGGTTTGGATTGGTTTGGATTGGTTTGGATTGGTTTGGTTGGTTTGGTTGGTTTGGATTGGTTTGGATTGGTTTGGTTGGTTTGGTTGGTTTGGGATTGGTTTGGGATTGGTTTGGATGGTTGGTTTGGATTGGTTTGGATTGGTTTGGATTGGATTTGGTTTGGGATTGGTTGGTTGGTTTGGATAGGATTTGGATGGGGTTGGATGGTTTGGTTGGTTTGGATTGGTTTGGTTTGGTTGGTTTGGTTTGGTTGGTTTGGTTGGTTGGTTGGTTTGGTTGGTTTGGTTGGTTTATGGTTGGTTTGGTTGGTTTGGTTTGGTTGGTTTGGTTGGTTTGGTTGGTTGGTTGGTTTGGATTGGTTTGGTTGGTTTGGTTGGTTTGGTTGGTTTGGTTGGTTTGGTTGGTTGGATTGGTTTGGATTGGTTTGGATTGGTTTGGTTGGTTTGGTTGGTTTGGATTGGTTTGGATTGGTTTGGGATTGGTTTGGTTGATTGGTTTGGTTGGTTTGGTTGGTTTGGTGGATTGGTTTGGATTGGTTTGGATTGGATTTGGATTGGTTTGGTTGGTTTGGATTGGTTTGGATTGGTTGGATTGGTTTGGTTGGTTTGGATTGGTTTGGTTGGTTTGGTTGGTTTGGATTGGTTGGTTGGTTTGGTTGGTTGGATTGGTTTGGTTGGTTTGGTTGGTTTGGTTGGTTTGGTTGGTTTGGTTGGTTTGGTTGGTTTGGATTGGTTTGGATTGGTTTGGATTGGTTTGGATTGGTTTGGATTGGTTTGGTTGGTTTGGATTGGTTTGGTTGGGTTTTGGATTGGTTTTTGGGATTGGTTTGGTTGGTTTGGTTGGTTTGGTTGGTTTGGATTGGTTTGGATTGGTTGGTTTGGATTGGTTTGGATTGGTTTGGATTGGTTTGGATTGGTTTGGATGGTGGTTTGGATTGTTTGGTTTGGTTTGGTTGGTTTGGTTGGTTTGGATTGGTTTTGTTGGTTTGGATTGGTTCGGTTGGATGGCTAC